>NW_020272940.1:508163-527958 GCF_003268045.1 Sipha flava
AAATATTTGTATTGGCAATAATATGTTTGAAGACAAACTTTACAACTTAACTGTTTTCATCCATCATACTTTATTCAAAAAAGGCTACTTAATTTTTACCATTGGGTTTTATTTCATAAATACTATTCTACATCTGTAGAAAATTATGGAATAAGTTCATTTTGGAAAAACTTGGTTCATTATTCTCTAAATTCTTAAGTAAGTCAAAGTGTACTATTGGATGGAAATAGTACACTATGGCGCAACCAACATTTAAAATTATCAATTAAAATAGTAAAATAATAGTTTTAAGGTAATTTTGACTTGAGAAGTATAATAAGTATAGTTTTCTGAATTTTTAACATATTTTACCTTTTTTCTACTGTTTAACAACAGTATACAATAGAAAATCGTGATTCCTGAACATTTTGAAAAGTGGCAATAGTACATTATGGAATGTCGCCCCTCAATTGTAAAAATAACTTATGTGTCCACAGAAATGATCCGTTAACGACATTATCGAGTAACATATACATAATATATATTAATATTCCATAGACAATAATATTATATTAACTATAATAAATTTTATTTTACAAAAATATTTTTAAATATTATATTTTCAGTCATTAATGGTCCTCTTCTGCAATGCATATATAACTTTTACATGGTGGGGCGATCATTTGCAAACAAATCATTATTTTTTTACGTTTTTTAACATCCTCACACTAAGAACATTATTTTATAACAATTAAAAAAAGGCCTAGGGGGATCTGACCCCCCACATCCCCCCTTGTGTACGCCACTGGTCTTCTCAATATATTAAAAGTTATATAAAAAGTATAATACTCAATAATTTGTTTGTTTTGTCCCGGTTTCGCCTTATAAATGTATGGCAACCCTAGTCTTAATAGAAGTTATAAATATGTACATAGTTACAAAGGATTAATTAATTTTTTTCGAACGTATCGAAAGAAAAATATTGTCGAGCGAAGCGAGAAAATTTATTTTAGGATTATTATCCATATTTTTTAGTGCGTATACCCACAAATATATTTACCAATACACCACTGGTTAAAGGTAATATATATATGTATATATAGTATAATAAACGTACGATCGTTTGATTTCTTCGCGCGCACGGACGCACGCACCGATACTCGGAATCATTCGTAACATTGAAAACGATTCGTACAATTATAAAACGTTTTTCGAAGCCACGGTGCAAAAACAAACCAACAAGGGGAATAACGTCGTGCGGCACTTGAAGGACGGTCGCAATGAAAAAGCAACAAAAACATCATTCGATCGATTTATACGATGTACAATATACGGACGGTGTAGTCCTTGTGTACGTGATAAAAAAAAAAAAAAAATTAATAATAGTAACACTAATAATTCGTAACCGTCATCGTATCACGTTAAAATCCGACCGAGTCGATTAAGTGTACGCTAATCGTTGTTAACACAATAATTAATTATGGATGAACATCCGACGATCAATTTTAAATAATACCAGTTACTCGTGGATTCGTAGCGGTAGGTACGCTCATGGCCATCGGGTTGGCGGCCATTGGATTTATAAAATGTTGATAGGACATTAATGCAGATCAAACGAACGTTTAATGATGATGGTCATATTATGTTTTTCATCGTCACGGAAAACATAAATGATCGGAGTCGGTGGGGTTTAAACTAAATGGATTGCGATTATAACAAGAAAGAGAATATAACACAAATAGTAAAAATATCCGTGTATAAAATAAATCGATTGTTAAACGCGAAATAATAAGACGTGTGCTTGTAAATTTTAAGATTAATGGCAGGATTCGACCTACGCTCTCAAGAAGTAAGTTCTCCTATAAGATCTAGAATTCTACGGACAAAGGCGAACATCTATATCAGTGGTTCTCAACCGTTTTGTTTTCGCGGACCACCTAGAATCTAGAATCTAGATTTAAGTAGGACTACGGACCACATTGGGTTTTGGTTCAAAAAATAAAAAAGTTGTGCATTAATTTTTTATTTTTGCCTGCAGATTAGTGTATTAAATTTAATAAAGAGTTATTATAAATAAGAGCATATATAAATATAAATAAAATATATCAATACCGATGTATCAATTACAAAAAATAAAAATAAATATAAAATTAATAAAAATTTAAAATTAAAAAACGTTTTGACTATTTTATCGAATCTTGGTTCCACTGTATTAGTCAAAGCAACGCGTAGACTAAGCGTGGTATCGAGCCTATTTCTAGTTTCAGTTTTTATGTGAATCATTCCGGAAAATTCAGCTTCACACAAATATGTCGAAGAAAATGGAAGAAGAATTTTCATTGCTTTTTCGAATAGCAAATAATACTCGTCCTTGAGTTCAATCCAAAATTTGGTTACAGACATAGTTTTAAATTTAGATTGTAGACCAGTATTTGATTATAACTCTTGCAAAAGTTCTTGTTCTTTTAACCCTTTGCCGACCAACGGGACTTTTGAGTCCGCTGTGTATTTTATCCATTTAAACATAGGTAAAATAAATTAAGTACTATCTGACCACAGTGACTTATAAGTCACTCCATTTTTAATCAATAATGTTCCCGAAAATTTTCTATGAAATCAATAGATGGCGTAAAATATATCACATAATAAAATAAATATAGTTTAGCCCATAAAATAAATATCGATATTTATATAAATAGCCACAGCGCGAACCAGTATAGATAAGCAATGGGTTTTATTATTATTCTTTTCGTTATAATCCCGAGAAACAGAACGTACCATTGAATATCATTATTATTGTGTATAAATATGTGTTTATTGACAATAATCACAACGGACTTTGAAGTCCCTATGGTCTATTGCGACATTTTTATAGTTTTGACGAATATTCTCAGTCAAGCACTCGCGCGCCAAGTATATTGTTTATACGCATGCTATTTTTTTCGCTCTTGAGTGTTGTTTGTTCATTTATTAATTATTATTTACTCGTTAATTTTTTTAATTTATTTAATTGGTGAAATGAATAAATTTACAAAATTAAACGATCGTGAGATCGAAGATATAAATCAAAAAAATGGTGGCATAGATTGTTTTGGGGTGTTATTGATATAATATTTGTCAATTCATTTGTTATTAATAACAAGCTTAGTGAATCAAAATTAACTGTCTTCAGTTTCGAAGAGCAGTTGCCCAAGGACTAATAACACAAGGTAAATGTGGCCTAAAAAGAACAACGGATATATCTCCAGGGACTTCAAAAGGTAGACCATGTCTACAACCAAGAAGGGGCAAACAGTTGTTTTCAACAACTTCAGATGTGAGGTTATGGAACTTAGGGGCCCACTGGTTAAAATTTAGTAAAACGAGAGGTAGATGTGAAGTGTGCAGCAAAAATAATATAGAATCTAAACCATATACTAAATGTTCTACTTGTAATATTTTTTTATGTTTAAATGAAAAGAAACCATGTTTTAATGAATATCATTCAAAATAATGTGTTCATTTTTAATATTATAATTATTATTATTTTTTTTTTTTGTACATTACTATTATGTTTATATGTGTTTAATAAAATTCTTATTATATGATAAATTATGAATTTAACATTTATAATATTAAACATAGTAACCACTCAATGTTCTTAATATTAGTCTGCTATATAAAAAAATTGACCATTTAGTTTTTGATACTATAACTATTTTCTTTAAGTTTATATTGTTGTTAATTTGAAACATGAATTATATACATATTTAAATGGTCATTATATTTTTAATTAATTAATTAATTAAATTTTAACTAATTATTACTTATTTATCATAGGGAATAAGAAAATAGTAGTGTCGTAACGGACCATAGGGACTTTTAAGTATAGTCCTTAAATGACCAATGGGACTTATTTGTCCCACTCCTTAAAAAAAATATTAAAAAACCTCCAATTTCAAATTTCTTAATTTCTAAATTCATCAAAAAAATAATAATTTATAAAGGTGCAAAAAAAAAATCAAATTTCTATCACCATTTAATGTTGGTCTACAAAGGGTTAAGCACAATTTATGTTGAGAGTTTGTAATACGAAATTCTGCGATAGTACGACGAATAATATAATATGGTACTGAAAAATATTTCTTAATATTCACACACGATTTATACATTGTTTATTATACACATTATTTGTATCTTATTTTTTCAGTATATATAATATTAACTAGGCAATAACAACATTTGAAATGTTTCTTCCTTTTGCTTCAGTAAACTTATCAATTAAATCTTCTTCTGTTTCTTGTTCCACTGAAAGTAATGCAGAGCCACTAAGACAGTCTTATGCACGGATCACACTAGGCTAGTTGCCAGCCGCGAGTTGAAGAAACCGCTTCTGCCAGCCGTCGAACAGCTTGATGTGACCACAAAATTCGACGCTGGCGTCGCCAGCCGGCGAGTATTTATCAGCGGCTGACGAAGTTGGACGTGTTCAACTTTTGGTAGCAAGCAGCGGCGACTAATTCATCACGTGACCGCTGTTACCAGCTGGCAGCGCAATCTGACCACTATTAGGCCGAGCGCCCACCAAAGTAACGTGACGTGTGGCGTGGCAAGTGATATAGCAAACACGTAACAACAAAATGACGAATGGTGTGACACAACGCCTACCTATGTATCTAGAAACTAGTAACACCAGTTGTCAATATGTCTTCTTCTTCATCGGATGACGAAAGTTTTTTGGCTTTAGTAAATTTAATCAATGTTAATAACAATGTTAATTACACCAACAAAATGTATGTTAAAATCTGGATCGTCTTTCATTTTTAACTTAGAAAATTATGAAAAGAAAAGTTAGAAAATTAATAAAATAATTAAAATAACAATATTTTTCAAAACACTTGTCACTCTAGTCGGTAAAAACACGTAACACGTGGCAAAAAATGGAACATGCTGCATTTTAATGACACCGAAGTAACATGTAGTTTGTCATATCACAGTCGTATCACTTTATTTGGCGTTAAATCTATTAATTACATTGTTTTGATACAAAATAGCGTGCTAGATGCATGCTACTTGCTACTTCACTTGCCACGCCACATGTCACGTTACTTTGGTGGGCGCTCGGCCTTACGTGTATCAGCAACGAGAAAGCACGTGTTTTTTTTTGTGACGTTTTTATAATTAGTAATTTTTAATTGATATAATTAAAGTTATTAATAATGTCTGAGTTAGAGTGGACTGCGAAACAAATAATAATATTTTTAAATATTTTTCAAAATTATCCGTATTTGTGGGACGTTACGTCGAAAGACTATTTAAATAGAAACTTTAAAGAGGTGTCGTACAACAAACTATTAGACAACTTACACATGTCAGATATACCAGGATCACTTTATTCGTTGAAAAAAAAAATAAAAAGTTTACGTGATACCTACCGCAAAGAACTACAAAAGGTTCAAAAATCAAAAAAAGTGGTGCCGGTGCAGACGATGTATACAAGCCAAAGCTTGTATGGTTTTCTTCAGCTGAAGTATTCTGGCAAGGATCTATCGTAGGTAGAGGATCGCCTTCAAATTGGGTGAGTAAATATATTTATTATTAATAGGGCAGAGGATTTGTAGCATTTGCATATTTTATTTTGCATAGGCACAAAAATAGCAGAGCGTGAAATATTTATGTTTCATACTTACACAAAGCTAGTTTTGAAATTTTATTGTGCATATAAATGCATATTTTGGGTTTAGATGCATATTTTAAATAATTTATCATTTTATCAATATTTTTTCGTCGACATTTTTATTTAAATATTTATACAAGCAACGTTGAACTTAAAATTAAAATTATTTTTTTTTGATTTTTTTGATCATAATATTAATATGGTTGTTGACTTTTTCCAAACGCATGTTTTTCCTAAAAACACGTTTCGAGAGTTGTCGATTAGATTGATTTTCGGGTTATTCATTTTATTTATAGACAGATGAAATAATATTGTTCAACGTACAAAATATAGATATGGGCCACGGGGACGCCTGTCGCCGACATCGGACATATTCATATTTCAGTAATCGCTCAGTAATCGCTTCAGTTTCTCAATGTTTGGCCGTCGATCATACGTCCAAACGTGTTCTATTTACTATTTATTATAAAAAATGCCCAAATAATTAATTGTAACTTATAAGTTGTTAAATAAAATTGTAAATAAAATGTATTCATTATAATAATGAGTACAGAAAAATTCTTCTTTATTGTTCAAAAATATTAATTTTAAAATGTATATTTTAAAAGTATATTTTGTATATTTAAGTGCATATTTGATGAATTTTTAGAGCTACAAGTCCTCTGTCCTAATTATTAAATAATAAATAATCAATTATCAATAGATAAATAATAAGAATAATATATATTAATACTGAAATAATACTATAAGTTGTATAGTTAAAGACCTCATGAATGCCTCATAGTTAATGCACCTATTTATTAACTGTATCTAAGTATGTATTTATTAAATTTTTATATTTAATCGTATCAAATTATATCTATAGTATACTGTAAGCAAAACTTATGTACAACCTTGTATTCAATTTTCAATTCTTAGTTATGAATACAAAAAAATGTATACTTTTTGAACTATAAAATAATTGGTAAATATTCGTGATTTTGACGAATTATTATTTGTCAATTATTACATTATAATATATATATATATATATAATAACATTATTGTCAATATTTGAACTTTAAACGCTTATAAAAATGAATTGTGCCAATATATTTTGATAGTTTTTGAACCATTCATAGATAAACCTATGTTAAACCTTGTTGAATTAATTTTACAAGTATTTTGACTAGGTCATAAAATTGTTATCGATATTTATAAAAAAAAAAAAAAAAATACGAATATTAATAAAAATAAATAATAAAATAATAATTTTACAAATGCTAGTTTCAGAAATGCATTATTTTACTATAATAAATAAGAAGACATGGGTCAATTAATGTTATAATTTTATATATATTTGTTTATATTACGTCTTATTACGTTTTATATTGATAAAATTATAAAATACATACACTTATAGGTTTTCAAAAAATTATTCATTTTCTACTGCTACTATTGGTTCTATACCAATTGACGTAATTTGCCTATAACTGTGTCATAAACTGATGCATATACTATTGCCAAACCTGTTCTCCAGTTTGGCCATAATTATTTGAAGAATACAGGCGGTCTATTGGGAGCATTAAGCTCGGAATGTCTCGCTATTACTCGTGTATGCGAATCGACTTATCGACAGTTGCCAATACGGTTTTCTAGATAGAAGTTGTACCATTCTAAATATAGAGTGCGTTCCCTTGTTATTTCTCTTTCAAAATGATTATTTACACACACACACACACACACACACACCCGGACACTGCTCGTTTGATAAGACTGAAACGATATACTGACCCCATGAATTCGAGTGCATCATGTTATTGTTATTATAATTATTTAGTTTTTATTAACAACTTTTTAATTTAAATGATTTGGGGGCAACATGCCGCAGCGGTGTTCCGTTTGCGAACAATCATAATCGCGACCATATATTTACGAAAAGTTCGAACGCATAAATGGAAATCCAACCGGAAACGTGACATGTGAAATTGTTTCGCGAAAATCTGACGTGAACAATAATTTTGTCGCCCGATTTTAAATTGCGAACGATTTAAAATAAGCACACGAGTACAGGCGATAACAATTACACGCGTCGGTGATTACCCGTGTATATTTATTGTATATCGCGTGGCGTTGAATCAAATCTTACGAATTGTTACATTCCTTATTATTACTATTACTATTATTATAATTATTACGTTCCTACCGTGTGAAACAATAGTGAAATTATTTTCGAATTATTTTACCTCCTGTCAACACATCCGCGATCCGCGATTCACTGCTTGACATGCCTCCGAAATAAAAGTTGCAAATTCTCTCGTTCGTTCGGAAAATTGCGTTCGTAAAACTTGCGTGCAAAGACAATTTTATTGCATGATTCATACCTATTTTTTAATTTCGGCTGACTAATAAAAACATAAACAAAAATATCACCACTTGAAACGTTTCGTAATATTTAATAAAATCTACTTGAAAACCGAATTACTACGTACGGTAAAATCCTCCTTCAAAAGAGCATTTAGGATTTTCCGCAGCATTTACTTACTAATTACTCTACTCAATATGTATTTACATATTTTTTCCGTTAGAACATAGTACGAACAATACAAACAAAATAAAGACATATATATGTTTACCTCTAACACATTTTTAAGAATTTTTCACATCCAAATAAGACTACATTAACATTATATTAATTGAAACATTTTTATAGAAATAAAAAAGAACTATTTTGAATGGAAACTATAAAAATATAATATTTTTTTCTTATATTATAATACTATTTATTTCAAAAATGTCTAAAAAAAAAAAAAAAAAAAAACATCGAAATATTCGTTAAAATATGAAATATGCTACTAAAATTATAAAATAAGCCCTTAAAATAGAAAAATGTCAAAATATGCAAAAATGTTATGAAACAAATTTTATGCTCCCTTAGCATATCATATGATGAACCAGAATAAATATGCAAATGCATACAAATCCGCGCTCTAGTTATAAGGTCGAAATATTCATCAATCGTTCTCTGATAATAACAATATTACCGTCCGTATTTATTGGATATTATCACTGGGTCGCGTATAATAATTTATCATTATTGTTGTTAACATACCGTTCACTTGGCGTAATTTTTAACAGCATCTCGCGTGATGAAGTTTTATTATTATTATAACCAGTGCTGGAATTGGAAAAAAAATTGTGGGTGGACGCTAGTTTTAACTTGAAAAACACCGTTTCATAGCTGATAAATTGTAAAGTAACCCGTTGTGGACTTCTTCCCCCGCGCCTCCTGCACATATTATAAGGTACTATAAAGGAAGTATTATTATATAATATTTATTTGCTTATTACTATAACATTATTTTATAACGTAATAATAGTATTAATTACAGATGTAAATATTATTCTTCAATTAAATTCTACAATGACTTGTATGCATTTTCTTCAGTAATTTTTATCCTTTTAGGACAATTTTCTTCCTCTCCTGTTCGTTTGCCTTTCTTAACCCACGATTCAATCCATTTTGTTATGTTAATCTTGTCAATTGGTGGAAAATTAAACAAAAAGTTCTCAAAAGTTGTCAAAAGTAGAAACACCTATAAGACTATACAACCGAAATTACTTCAAAATGATATAGTTATTTAGCTATGATTATTATCTTAGTCCGTGATTGTCGTCAACGATAACCGTTTTCTGGGAAAAAATAACGATTACTTTGCTGTTTGTTATAGAAAATAGAAATAAACGAAAACAAAATCCAAATACACCGTTCAAAAGTAAACATCCCCAGGGGGGACTCGTTTTAGCGTTCCTCGCTTAATTAAATAAAGGGGGACGCTGAAATCTATGGGAAAATGAAAGCGGACTCCGAGTATTGGTTATAACTATTATTATAAAAATAGTTTTGTAGACGTTTACAATGTATACGGGTTAGTAATACAATAAATTCATTTCAAAAACGATATAATACTATAAAAGTAACTCGAGGGTTTGATCAGGAAGGCCGACGACTGTGAAACCCGGATTGACTGAGTCCATGTGAAAATCGCGAAAATAAAAAAAATATTTTCGTTAGTGGGTATACCTTTATAATATAATAATACTATATAATCAATAATGTAATTTTGTACTATTGCGTCTTGGATCACGTAATAAAGATAAGCCATAGTTAAACCTAACCGCTTTCAAGCATTATATATTATATACGAGTATATCTTGTGATCATAGCATAGTGTGATGATGTATTTTATACACCACAAGTTTAGGAAAATTATCAAATTTAAATTTTATTTTTATTTATTTATTTATTTAATCAACAACAATTACAACAACAACAATAATAACAATTACAACAATTTTCGGCATGATACAATTTGTGTTGATACTTAATCTCTATAAACGATGCTTGTGGTGAGATTAGGGAGTCTATAATTAATTAATAGTTTTTTCTTATTTCAATTTTACATTAATATCTATTTCTATAAATATAAAATAAGTACATATTTTTTATATATATTTGTGCCATTTGTGCATTTATGCATTTATTAAATATAATAATTATTATAATTAAGTCTCGTCGTGAAATTACATGTATAATTCCTCTATTTATGAAAAACATTTTTATTAAAGTAGTATTACATTTAAATAATTTGAGATCATTATTATATTCATTTCTTGTATTATATACATTAAGTATTTCATAGTCTTTTTTTATTTGCATGTATTTTTATTGATGATAATTTAATATATAATTTATTTATAGGTAATATTTTAAGTTTTTGATTCATTTTTGATCAACCCTAACCTAACTATTTTATATAATATTTTGATTTTAATGTTATTTTAATGTTAATTATTATTTATTATATTATAAAGATATATCCAGGTATATTTTTCGCTATTAATGTTTTCGATGTTAAAATATTTCGCGATTTTTACTTTCGCTATATTTTTTTCGCGATTTTAAATGGCACCCGGATTGACTTGGTAATTCTCAAAAGGTCCACTTACCAGTTTCGTTTCGGATTTCTGTTAGAATTTTCCGGAAGAGTTTTCGAAGCCCACAGGATGATGAGAGGATTTTGATGAGATTGTGTTTTGGTACGGAATCCTTTGCGTAATTAAGTTATAATCGTTCACCCTGTACTCATAGCCAAAGCGATTATATAGTGTGAAAATTATACATTAACCGTGTGTATATGATAAATAATAAAATTTATTATTTTACTATATTTAATATAGTAATTATATATTATTTAAATTGTATAGTACAATATAATTATACAATTAATGTTTTCTTTTTTTTTTTTTTTATTAGAAATATGCTTCAATATCGTAAGTTATTAGCCTAAAGTAGTTTAGATACAAATGATAGAATAAATGAAAGAAAGAAAATTAATTAGAATAAATAGCAAATTACAGGTATTGTAACTTAGAGACTAAGGAAAGTTTTTACAATATTAGAGTTTGTTAATGTAATTGATTTTGGTTAGAAATGAGATAATTTTGCTGGTGTTCTTTTCATTGAGAGCTTCTCCATTGTTCGGTGGTATAGGTATAGCGAGTTTGGTTCTTATGTCCTGGTACTTCATACAAACTTGAATGATGTGGTGGACTGAAAGATCGGTGTGGAATTCGTCACAAATGGGTGGGAGATTTTTGATGATGAGGAATGAATGGGTTGCAAAGGTATGTCCGATTCTACACCTGGTGATAGCAATTTCTTGTCGTCTGGTGAGGTAGTGAGGGGAGACCCATTTTTTTGTATCTTTCTTCATTTTTTTAAGTTTATTGGTCGGTGGAAGCATCCCAACAATTTTGCCACTTAGAGTATATCTTGGATTTGGTAAAAGATTTGATGTCATTAGTAGGTAAATTGGATATTTTGAGGTGGGAAAGGATTCTGGTTGCAAGATCAGCTGCCTTGTCAGCCATTTCGTTGCCAGTTATACCAACGTGTGATGGTACCCACATAAATTCGATGTATTTTTTGGTTGATTTTAATATTTGTTGTATATTTTGGATAATTTCATTTGAAGGTAAGATATTTTGAAGAGCAAGAAGAGAATTGAGTGAGTCACTTAAAATTAAAATATGATTAGAGGTGACTGTATTCGATAATGTAATTGTTTCATGGATGGCTAGCGATTCAGCTGAGAATATACAGGTTTCAGGAGGGAGTTTTTGCATGAGTATGATATTGTCTTGAGTGATTGCAAAGCCAACACTTTGTGCGGATTTAGATGCACCAGTATACATTTTTGAGAAGTGTGTCTTGCATGATTTCATAGAAATTAGAAATGATAATATTTGGGTTTGTGTCATGTTTGTTTTGTAGCAGAAGCTCGGTATTAACTTTGATTTGCCAAAGCCAAGGGGGATGATTTGGGTGTGTGATTTTGTTGATTACAGATGTGTGTACGTTGAGTTTATTGCTCAGTTGGGAGAAGATGTCATGAATGGATGGTGTGGAGTTCTTTATTGAAATTGTTTTGTTTGAGGGTTTTTTATTGAAGATGTTGTTATACCCTATATGGTCAGGAGTGCTTTTGCTTTTTATTCCGTAGTATAGAAGGTATTTTTCTTTGAGTAAGTTAAGGGGGAGTTCTCCAGCGTAGTATAGGATGCTGTCAGTGGGACTGGTTCTGAAAGCTTCTATTGATAGACGAATACCCTCGTTATGAATTGGATCTAATATTTGTAAAAGATTTTTTTTGGCTCTGATATAAATTTGAGAACCATACTGTATTTGTGATGATATAAGAGATTTGTAGATTGTGATAAGTGATTTCGTGCTGGCACCACATGTATGATGGGAAAGAGATTTTAAGATGTTCATTCGGATTTTACAAGTGCTTTTAAGTTTTTTTAAGTGTGGGATCCATTTAAGTTTGTTATCAAACATCATTCCAAGTACGTGGATTGTTTCACAAATGGGTATCAAGGAGTTTTCGAGGTATAATTGGATGTTACTTTTAGGATTGATACGAAAAGTAATACACTGACTTTTTCCAGCGGAAAATTTGAAGCCAGATTTATGAAACCAATTTAGGAGAGTTTATAGAGAATTTTTTAATATATCTACTGTCGTTTTGGTGTTTTGTCCACTGCAGTATATTTGACAGTCGTCGGTGATTAGTAAGTGTTTCGTGGGCTTAGGTTTATTGGTGAAAATATCATTGATGGCCAATAAAAACATTGTGACACTAATAATTGATCCTTGAAGGAGTCCGTTTTCTGTTTAGTTAGTAGTTAATTAATGTTTTATTACATAATCATATTATAATAATAATAATATATAACACATAATAAATAAAGGTCGGTATAGGAATGTCAAGTTAAACACATTGATATATTCGTTCGATATATCGATACATTTTTATCAATCAAGTTTTTCAACACATATTCACTATAGATATAATCGTATATTTTCACTATGATGATAAATCGCGGTCTTATATACAAAACCAGTATTTATTTTTTTTGGTATTTGCACAAATAATAATTATAATATAAAAATGAATGAATAAAAAGTTTATGTATAAAATAAATGTTTAACATATAATATTATTATTCTTCTTCTTCTTCCTTCGTGACTTCGGCCTTCAAAACCATGCCGTTCAACAAATTTGCCTCCACATTTCCCTATCCAAGCTAAATCCTTCCAATCCATCCCTAGTCTCACTTTCTCAATGTCTATTTAACTTTATCTTCCCAGCGTAATCTCGAATTTTCAAGTGGTCGTTTTCCTTGTGGTACATTCTCCTGTAATATTTTTACTAATAATTACTATAGTATTATCTATACTATCATAATAGTACTAGTTTTATCATATATCTATCTAGTACTATATAGTATATAGTGTTATTATATTTGTAAAGTACTACCGTTAAGGCTTACCGGTACTTTTTACCTGTTTCGAATAAAAAATAATTTTAGGATTTTTAGGTTTTGTTTTATCTACATATGTACTAATATTTATTTTTATTTATACTAAAATTAAGGTATTTATTGAGATCGATGATAGTATTTTTTTTTTACATGGTTTTTTAAATCGATATTTTAATAGCGTACCTACCTTAGTCAAACTACTTTGGTTGATATTAACATCCCTAGGTAGTTGTACCCGTTGCTGTGGTAGTAGGTTATCGCATAATACGATATACTACTATGATATATATATATTGCATAATACGCATTATCATTACGTTTTTCATCGATTTTTTTCAAACAAAGTTTGATGTGCAATGCAAAGCATACAATAATAATATGATCTCCAGTATTATATTATAATTATGTTATTATTTTACTACGCGAGATGTTTGTTTAAAAATCACAACATTGCTTTCATCTGCGTCGAGTCGATTATTCTCGACCAACGAACACACGGATAATGATTCTGGGCAATATCATTATAACGTGAACTTTCCCCAGCGGGCACATGTAAATTCCTCTAAAATATTGTAAATTTCCCTAAAAACATTTTGCTACCATAACACACTAACGTAAATTACCCTAATAAAATTAGAACCATTTAGAGTAACCTAGAAGACACCACGTGGAGGCGGTTCTAGTTATCCTCCAAAAATATTCGTATTTTTAATCTCATATATATTTCTTAATTCATATTTTATAATTAGAAAAATATCATACAAATAACCATCATGAGTAAACATTTCACAATCGCTTAAACTTTTTATTGATTTCATTTTGGCTATGAATTACTGGTATTGAATTAAATGTTGTGCTTTTTGATGATTGATAATTGAAGAGACCAGTTAAAGTCTACTAAAAACTATGTTAGTCCATATTTGAAAACTCACGATAAGTATAAATCGAATTGTTGCATCAAACCTATAAATATATATTAAATATAGGTATCAGACAATATATATATCTTATCTTAATACGTTTAAAATCTTGTTGCAATATAGGTAAAACTAGTTTGGGATCTTTTATATAGCACGCTTAGAATCATATCCTATACAGTACGTGTATAATAAAATATTTTTATTAGTTTAAGATGACTTATTTCCCTTCATAGTAAATCACATGCGATCATCGTTACTTGAAATATATTATTCGATAATAAATGTATAACATAGTTTGTGTTTCATATGATATTTTAACATAAAGTATTTATTTACTATAATAATTATTATTTATTATTTATTTTTATTTATTAATTAATAAGTATAGATATGTCAGAAATTCAATTTATTACCAGTGAACGCGGTCCTTCATTAATTTTGTTTAAAACGTATAAATATTATTTTGAACGTACATTGATTCAAACGAAAAGCGAAAAGAAGTGGCGTTGTTGTGTTAAGAAATGTCCAGTTTTTATAAAAATATTAGAACCCCCAATTATAATATCATCAAGTCATGAATATCATAAACACGAATCTTGCAGTGAACAAATGATGCAGCGTCAAGTAAAAGAATCAGTATAAAGAAAAGCATCTGATAATCCTCACGATAAACCAAGTAAAGTTTTAATTCAATGTTTAAATAACCAGTCAATTAGTAAATTAGAAATTACTGACTTAAAATATTTTAAAAGAAACGCATGCTATGCACGCCGTAATATTTTACCTTCTTTACCAACAAATAGAAACTCTGTCTACGAAGCTATTAAGTAACTTAATATAAAAACAATCCAAGACGAAAATTTTGTATTAACAAATAATGTACTAGATAATTTAATAATTTTTTCATGTAAATCAAATTTAAGAGCTTTTTGTCAAGCCGAAATTGTTTATCTTGATGGAACATTTGGTTTCTGTGCTAAATTTTTTTACTAATTCTTAACTTTCCATGGTTATTTAAATGGTCATTATGTTCCTTTAATATTTTGTTTATTGAAAGATAAAATGGAATTAACTTATAAACAATGTTTTAAAACAATAAATTAACTATGTAATGAAGTTAGTAATGAGTTCAAACCAAATAAAATTGTAACTGATTTTGGGAAAGGATTAAGAAATGCTTGCATGTTACAATGGCCTGGAATTAAATTAGATGGTTTTCGTTTTCATTTATCGCAGGCATGGTGGCGTGCAATTCACAGATTTGGGCTCACGACGGAATATCAAAATGACGAATCAGAAATTAGTAAATAGCTAAAATACTGTTTTATATATTAATATATTTTATATATTTTTAAACCCAGAAGATGTTGAAAAATGTTTTAGATTTAACTTTTACACTATTAAACCAAACGATGACCGCTTGGATACATTTTATGATTATTTAAAAAAATACATATATTGCTGAAGGAGCAATTTTTCCACCTACAGACTGGACGGAAGCATCTTCCGAATTAACAAAATCCACAAATGCTTGTGAATCGTTCTATGCTCATTTTAAATCAAATTTTAACCATAGCCATCCAAATATTTTTATGTTTATTGATATACTAAGGAATATTCAATCAGAAATTTACATACAATTATACAATATACACAAACCAAATAGTTGCAATAATTATAAGTTAACAAGACGTCAACAATTATTGAACCAGCTAATAGAAAATTATAAAGAACAAAAAATTACTATATTTCTTTATATAAAAACCGTTTCACATTATTACTCCATCAAAAAATAATCAACATAATAAAATCAACTTTAAGAATTTTGATAGTATAACGATGAAAATGAATATTTCTAATTATAAAATATGAATAAAGAAATATATATGCAATTCAATATATAAATATTTTTGTAGGATAACTAGAACCACCTCCACATGATGTCCTCTGAGTTACGCAAAATGGTTCTTATTTTTTTAGGGAAGTTTGCGTAAGTGTAATACGGTAGCAAAATGTTTTTAGGGAAGTTTACTATTAGGGGAATTTACTATTAAATTTTTTAGGGGAGTTTATATTTGCTCCCCCTCAGCTTGGATAATGCTCGAATCCAAAAACGGTTATCAATTAATCATTTTATATACTAACTGACACGAACGGGTACGCTTTCGGCGAGTGAAAACAGTGATGGGTTTCCGTTGCATTCCATTTTGTCGAACGTTCTGAGTTTGCCGATCGTATTCGTTACGCAGATCGTATGTTTTCGTGTACTGAACTTCGGGTGCACGGGGATGTGTGTTAACGCAAGTCTGATACTGGTTCGATAATTCTTATTTTATTTTTATTCAACAGTTTTATTACTCATTCCTCGACTACAAAATGTAAAGTCACTGTTATATTTTACGGTTCAAAACAGTGGAAAAGGATCAGTATGGAATAGATCGGAGAAATTATATAATTCGGTATCAAATTGCCACCGGAAACCCATTTTCTTGTTACCGACAGTGCGTTGTATAGAGAATTCCTGGTTTTTGCGATACGACATCCACAATACTGCTTGTAACATTTTGACTAAATCGAATTCTCTCTTTTGGTCATAAATTAATTCAAAAATTTTAGTTCGAGTTAATAGTTATAATTAAGTGGTCAAACCATACGAATTGTTTTTTCAAAATATATTCACTTAACTTTTAAATTTTTAACTCCGGTTTCAACTTAATCATTACATTTTATTAGAATTGATCAAACTGGTTTGTAGTTCATAAATTTGTAAGTCAATAAAAAATGACATTAATCTTTTATAATGATATATTTTATTATTATAATGTTTACGGCAGGGGTCGACAACCTTTTGAACCACGAAGGCCATATTTTTTTTTCAAATGTTTATCAAGGGGCACATTAAAAAAAAAAAAATTTACGTATGATATATACTAATAATTGTATTGTTATTATATTTGATTATCTTACATAGAAATATAAGTGTAAAAAATACGAATGTTACTGGAAAAAATTGGTTTTAAGAAAAAATTAAATTTTTTGACAAGTTAAACATAATGGCTTACCTTTGTTCTCGACGCAAAAGTATAAATCAACCCAAGAATTATTAAAAAAAACGATGTTCATCACAAATTTTTTTTTTTTAGTCTCCATAATGTTTGGATTTACTTGTAAAATAAAACTATTACAAACGCAAACAGTCACACATACGGGCGTAATCACGGTATTATACTAATTGCTATAAACGCAAAGTATCTATGACCATAGATTAAATATATTTAAAATTTCAATTTTTAAATATATATATATATAAGTATATTTAATTTACCATATGACTGAGTAGTGCAGCCATTATTATCTTCGACTCCGATTAGATAATAATAATAACAATTTTATAGATTAAACTGACTATATAACTACATAGAATAAACATTAATTATTAACGATTAGATTAGATTTTATTAATAAAGAAAAAATAATTGAATAGTATTGAAAATTGTATGAACAATTTTATTGAACAAAAAATAAAACACAAAAATTAACCACCTTTGTGCGGGCCATAAAAAATTGCTTCGCAGGCCACATGCGGCCCACGGGCCGCGGGTTGCCGACCCCTGGTTTACGGAGTTTATATTATATTTTAAAATGATCATGATCACGATATTTTATACGTGTTACAAAAAAAAAAATCGTTCTTTTACAAAACTGGTTATAATTGAAAACCAAAATGTTATTTATTGAACTAAGTTTGGTCAAATCGTTAATCGTTTTTATTTATTTTTGAAAAAAAATAATGAAGTTATAACTACATATTATAACTGATTCAGTTAACAAAAATGTTGTTAATAAGAATAACTATTTTCACCGAAAACCGGAGTGTTATATTATCGACGATTCGTTAGACGGGGGTTTCGTTTTTTTGTCGTTTATTATTTATAAGCTCAAAACACATATAAAATTAGGTCATTAAGACGTACAAGCGTTGGGTGGCAGTGCAGAATTTTAAGTAACAATATATTGTTCGCATGGGAAAAAAACCCGACGGTTCGCAATGAAACAAACCGTGCGCGACGGGGTAGGTACATCGAATTTTCCACCAGTATGTGCACATAAATAACACAGCGTTACCATCATACCCACCGTAAGTGTGAATCGCAGATCGATTCTCGAGGATAATAACGCAGCATTAAGCCGATGATATATTAGAACTTAATTATTCGTGGTGACGGGAAACGCGTTGCGCTCGCCCACGTTCCACACAATATATTCTAGTTAATGACGGTGTAGTCAGCCGGTCCATAGCGCTCTGCGGCTGCTTGTAACATTTCGAAGACTTAGCATTGTTCGGCCGAAGCCATTATCTTGGCGCATTTCGTTCGAGTAAGTGAGAAAAAAAAAAATGATAATATCAATCAAACGGGTTTTCTTACAGAGGGGTTATTTGATTACGATAAATTTTGCGGACACCCAGATGATAAATGATTGCGAGAACGGTTTAACGGCGAGAGACTATAATAACGAGCGCGCATATCGTTCGCTGCGCAAGTGTATTGCATTTTATCACGTAACATTGTTGTGTAGACGTGACGACCACACGGTTTGGTCCGTACAAACGTACTCGTTTGCTACGGCTGCGGCCGGGGCTCAAATTCTGTCCGGGATTTCGGCCTAGGCCCGCGGTGTTGGATATAAGAGCGGCATGTTTTCCACGAAGTGTCGGGAGTAATTCCGCGCCACAAGGAATAAAATAAGCTGGTCCGAGGCTAGACGGAGGACAATGCGCAGAGGGTCAGTGTTCTCTGCGAACGGGTACATGCCGGCAACGGGTTCGTGGATGGCGGGTGAGTGTACTGGAGGTTTCTGTACGAGGTGCGAGGTTTCGTAAGTTCTATGTAGGACACTCAGGTCATAAGCGTATTGTACTGTTTTGGGTTATCTATCATGAGCTAGTTAAGCTTATATAAATATTGGTATTTCGTTATTAGTTGATGACGGGGTGGGCGCAAAACATCCCGTGCCGAAGAGAGCATTCATAGCTAAACAGAACTTCCCAGGTACTCGATTAAAAAAAAAATAAAAAATAAAAATCCAAGGTGGACACATATTTTAGGGGTGCCGAATTTCGTAATGAATCGGAAAAAGTAAACAATCATTTCTCTTCACTTAGGGTATAAAACGTTTATCTAGTTTTTATTTAAGATTTTTCAACTCCTGTAGAAACATCAGTGTTGGGAATAGATAATGCAAAATTTATCTAGATAAAGATGAACGATAACATGTCAAAATTCATCTAGATAAAGATAATAGATAAAAAAAATTAAAATATCTAGATAAAGATAAAAGATAATTTAATTTTTATCAAGATAAAAAAAAA
>NW_020272940.1:528358-599620 GCF_003268045.1 Sipha flava
AAAAATAAAACACAAAAATTAACCACCTTTGTGCGGGCCATAAAAAATTGCTTCGCAGGCCATATGCGGCCCACGGGCCGCGGGTTGCCGACCCCTGGTTTACGGAGTTTATATTATATTTTAAAATGATCATGATCACGATATTTTATACGTGTTACAAAAAAAAAAAATCGTTCTTTTACAAAACTGGTTATAATTGAAAACCAAAATGTTATTTATTGAACTAAGTTTGGTCAAATCGTTAATCGTTTTTATTTATTTTTAAAAAAAAATAATGAAGTTATAACTACATATTATAACTGATTCAGTTAACAAAAATGTTGTTAATAAGAATAACTATTTTCACCGAAAACCGGAGTGTTATATTGTCGACGATTCGTTAGACGGGGGTTTCGTTTTTTTGTCGTTTATTATTTATAAGCTCAAAACACATATATAATTAGGTCATTAAGACGTACAAGCGTTGGGTGGCAGTGCAGAATTTTAAGTAACAATATATTGTTCGCATGGGAAAAAAACCCAACGGTTCGCAATGAAACAAACCGTGCGCGACGGGGTAGGTACATCGAATTTTCCACCAGTATGTGCACATAAATAACACAGCGTTACCATCATACCCACCGTAAGTGTGAATCGCAGATCGATTCTCGAGGATAATAACGCAGCATTAAGCCGATGATATATTAGAACTTAATTATTCGTGGTGACGGGAAACGCGTTGCGCTCGCCCACGTTCCACACAATATATTCTAGTTAATGACGGTGTAGTCAGCCGGTCCATAGCGCTCTGCGGCTGCTTGTAACATTTCGAAGACTTAGCATTGTTCGGCCGAAGCCATTATCTTGGCGCATTTCGTTCGAGTAAGTGAGAAAAAAAAAAATGATAATATCAATCAAACGGGTTTTCTTACAGAGGGGTTATTTGATTACGATAAATTTTGCGGACACCCAGATGATAAATGATTGCGAGAACGGTTTAACGGCGAGAGACTATAATAACGAGCGCGCATATCGTTCGCTGCGCAAGTGTATTGCATTTTATCACGTAACATTGTTGTGTAGACGTGACGACCACACGGTTTGGTCCGTACAAACGTACTCGTTTGCTACGGCTGCGGCCGGGGCTCAAATTCTGTCCGGGATTTCGGCCTAGGCCCGCGGTGTTGGATATAAGAGCGGCATGTTTTCCACGAAGTGTCGGGAGTAATTCCGCGCCACAAGGAATAAAATAAGCTGGTCCGAGGCTAGACGGAGGACAATGCGCAGAGGGTCAGTGTTCTCTGCGAACGGGTACATGCCGGCAGCGGGTTCGTGGATGGCGGGTGAGTGTACTGGAGGTTTCTGTACGAGGTGCGAGGTTTCGTAAGTTCTATGTAGGACACTCAGGTCATAAGCGTATTGTACTGTTTTGGGTTATCTATCATGAGCTAGTTAAGCTTATATAAATATTGGTATTTCGTTATTAGTTGATGACGGGGTGGGCGCAAAACATCCCGTGCCGAAGAGAGCATTCATAGCTAAACAGAACTTCCCAGGTACTCGATTAAAAAAAAAAATAAAAAATAAAAATCCAAGGTGGACACATATTTTAGGGGTGCCGAATTTCGTAATGAA
Organism: Sipha flava; assembly: GCF_003268045.1. Classification (NCBI taxonomy): domain Eukaryota; kingdom Metazoa; phylum Arthropoda; class Insecta; order Hemiptera; family Aphididae; genus Sipha; species Sipha flava. Next base: position 529,973 of record NW_020272940.1, read on the forward strand.
TCGGAAAAAGTAAACAATCATTTCTCTTCACTTAGGGTATAAAACGTTTATCTAGTTTTTATTTAAGATTTTTCAACTCCTGTAGAAACATCAGTGTTGGGAATAGATAATGCAAAATTTATCTAGATAAAGATGAACGATAACATGTCAAAATTCATCTAGATAAAGATAATAGATAAAAAAAATTAAAATATCTAGATAAAGATAAAAGATAATTTAATTTTTATCAAGATAAAAAAAAAAGATATTTTCAACAAATGTTATTTTTGGTCAATATTTCATATTCTAATAATATCTATGAAGACTCAATTATAATCAGGGGCGTATTTAGAAATGCCTTATTAGGGGGAGGGGGGTACAAACAAAAAGTTCAAAGTATACATAGTTATAACTTTTTCATCTAAACAAAACTGTCGTTATTCGTAACCAAATAATCAAAATACAAGTGTTTGATAGAAACATAAACTTTTATTATACAAATTTATAATAAAACATATTTTTAAATATAATTTTTGTAATTACAATAACTGAAGATGTCTGGGGTATTTATTAGCATATGCATCAACTACTTCAGGTTTTATAATTATTTCAGAATGTATATTAAGGTGGATTCAGGGTGAATACAATGGTAATCCGTTTAATCGATGGTATCATATTATCATGATATATTAATATTCCAGTATTTCACCATGTGCCTGTGCATGAAAAAGGGTCTATAATAATAAATAAAGTATAAAATACGGTGAATGGGGGGGGCACGGGCTCCATGAACCCCCCACCCCTTAAATACGTCCCAGATTATAATCATTATTATCAATAGGTGTTTAATGTTTTTTGTAGTAATGTAGTGTACTATTAAGCAGTATTTATAAATAATGTACAATATTTAATGACAGTTAATCACTAAAATGTTACAGAAAAAAAAAATAAAAATTGCTCTGTATGTATCAAGATGATTACAGAATACATAAAATATATTTTAAGTTAACAATATTGTTTTCCATATAATATTAATTTGATGATTTTCATTATTTTATAAGTAGTTACAACTTTACGGATTCCAAGAGTGAACTAATAACTATTCAGCGTATGAGTTACGTGTGTATACTAAAATCAAATACCTATTATATTTGGAATTTCCATGGAACAATAAGAAATTAAGTTTAAAAATACCAAAAATATTTTCCCGACATGAAAATACCAATAAAATGATATACTAAGAAATAATTATTAATATTAATTTATATATTAATTAATATTAATAATTTATAATTCAAGAACGGCTGGACCGATTTTGATGATCTCTGATTTATTGGATTCGTCTCCATACAAGAATAAAAATAACTCTAATCTTGGCAAGAATTCAGACAATTATCTAAATAAAATTATCTAGATAAGTAAAAATTTTATTTTAGATAAGTAATTAGATAATTTAGCGTTATTTATCTAGATAAGATAAAATATGACAAAAAATTTATCTAGATAAGACCCAACATTGCTATTGAAACTGAAAATTACCCAATAAAATTTTTAAATTCATTGGGTTCACCAGGCATGCCACCACATAATTTACAACTGAAGATTGGATCTCCAATTATTTTGCTTCATAATTTGAACACTCCCCGGTTGTGCAACGGCACGCGATTAGTTATTAAAAAATTAATGAAAAATGTTATCAAAGCCATAATTTTAAATGGCAAATTCCGAGGTGAAAATATATTATTACCGCGAATCTCTATTATACCCACGGATGTGCCTTCAATTTCCAATTAGATTGGCATTTGCAATGACTATCAATAAGTTTCAAGGCCAAACGATGTTTGTCTGAGGCTTAAATTTGAGCACATCGTGTTTTTCACACGGACAACTATACGTGGCATGCTCTCGAACCATCCAGTTTGTATGTGTTGGCGAAAGATGGGATAACAAAAAATATTGTACACCATGTTGCATTAAGGGGTTCATTTTGTTTTTTACTAATATTGTAATAAGTAATTATAATAAGTAATTAGATAATTTAGTGTTATATATCTAGATAAGATAAAAGATGACAACAAATCTATCTAGATAATTTATTTAGATAAATTTAGATAAGTCCCAACATTGCTACTGAAGCTGAAAATTATCCAATAGAGTTTATAAACTCATTTGGTTTACTAGGCATGCCACCACATAATTTACAACTGAAGGTTGGATCTCCAGTTATTTTGCTTCATAATTATATTAATCAGTGTTGGGACTTATCTAGATAAATTTATCTAGATAAGTCCCAACACTGATAAACATGTCGCATGTCTGTATTGCCGCTTTTTTAGTGCCAGGTGTGCCAGGGTGCTAGGTGTATCCGGGCACCCCTAGAAATTTTGTGAATGGGACCCCATGGTTTAAGTTTTAGAGTAATAGGCCTTTAATCTTAGCGATGTTACTCAGTAAGATACTAATCAAATTAAATGTAATTTATTCTAAAATATTTGTTAAAAAATAAATGTCATTTTGTAATGGAATATATAAAACAAAATGTTCTAAATTTCGCGCAAAAACTTATTTTGATAATTTAACAACTACAATTGACTACAAAAGTAAAACACATATTAATCGGGACTAATACATCACAATATTAAATACAAATTAAAGTTATTTTTGTTTAATTATCTATACATTACAATTCATTAAACATAACAACACGTTTTATTAATATAGGGCCTAAATGTATTTTAGGCATCTCCTGAATTAGAGATCTGCGAACGCCTATACATATATAACGTTTAAACACAGTTCTGAGTTATAAACAGGTTTTGTTCGATGCATGATTGAAGGCTTATCAACCATAATAAAAACCTAAATTCGAAGGTTTACGAGCTAATACGAGTTAAAGACTTGTCTACTAGTAAAAACCGAACGAACCCGTTGCGCGTCTACTTGGACATTTGCAGCGGTTCGGGAAAAAACCTTATTCGACATGTCAGATATTAAAATATATTTCTTGAATAGTATCGAAAGTAACGGATCAAAAAAGGTTTTTACAAAATTTCACCGGATAAACCGCATTTGCAACGAGTACCAATAAAAATTGTTTTTTATTTTTTTTGTCCCTGGACTTTACGGAAATATAGTTACAAATCGGTAAAAGCATAAGACGCCATCACGACGACATCGGTTTTTTTATTTTTCTCCCTTTTGAAATTGTTCGGTTCAATGTACAAACATAAAACGTGTATTATCGTATGACGATCTGTCTGAAAACCGTGAGCGTTTTGTGAGCGCATATATTTCTCGTTTAATGTACGTGGTTTTTTACCAAATATACTTTCATATAATTGAAAGCCAATTATTATTACGAGTTCGAAAATTATATATATATATATATAAAAATAAAAAATAATATAATATTTTCTATTATTTTCTCTTGGATTATTTTTTGAGATTTTCATTGTTTGGAGTGCAAACAAATTATGTTTATACAATTTATTATTGTTTATAGTTTTCAACTTAAAATTCTAAATCAGACCGTTTCAACGTCTGAAAATCAAAAATTATACTTGTCGATTTTCTTTTAAAATATTTAAATTTTAACGCATACCCGTCTTCCAAAGCGATAGCATACTACCATTATTCAAGTAAACCAATCATCTAAGCCGCATAAATGCTTTATAAGCATTTATTCGTCCATTGACTAATTGATGGTTCAATATTCCGGGAAAATATTTAAGGTTCATTGGTAGAAAATGTATATTTATAGGTTAGATTATACATACGTTTATAAACGCATATAATTTATACGTTGGAAAACAATATGTGTTAAAACTGTTAGCCAATAAGAGTAACGATATAAATCGATCAGAGTGTATAAATGAGGTTGAAATGTGGTATGCATATCGTTATTACTCAAAATATATCATCTACACAATCACGTTCTCCTACGAAGTTGAATGAAATACCGGCGTTAAATAATAATTATATTTCGTTTGCGAAATCATCGACCGCAAGTTGTACGACGGTACGAAGTCGTGCGCGCAGGCAGTTAAAATAATTGGTTTATAAAGTCGCGTTACGTACTATTATGGTTTCGATTTAATTAGTATACGGTTCAAGTACGTCAATTCGTTTTCGTTTCCTCATACTAAGTACATGTATACCTCTATGATCTTAATATGAAGGTGCATGAACTGGTTATACCTGAAGAAGGGAAACTAGCGATAATACCGATAGCTTAAACTATCATCAACAATCAATATTTAAATTTTGAACTACCGACAGTAAACGATAATCCTAATCAAATTTCTAATATTATTTTTTTTTTTTTAAATACCTAAATTGTTTGTTTGTTTCTTATAATAACCAAACAAATCAATTCAAAAGCCATACAGTATGTCAGTGATCAGTCGAGTTAACAATTATCTAATTAGTAGTCTATGTGCGTATAGTGTAATTGTGTCAAATATATTTGTAATATGAGCCGTAGAAAAATTTCAAACGTTTGGTTACATTTTACGAGAAACAAGGAAAAAAGTATAGCGAAATGTAAAAAATAATATAAGGCAAGCAGCAATGTCAACAAATTAGGGGATCACATCAAAAGATTTCACGCCAAATTAAAGAAAACTAAGCTGAGTGAATCTGACATTAATTACGCAAACACTTCTATTACTCAAATTACTCAAACAGTAACATACTTTTTAAAAGACGAAGTGCATATGACCGCAATAGTTAAAGAAAAAATGAGTAAAAAAAAAGCTATTTATTTATGGTATGTAAAAATTTTCAACCATTTCCATAGAAAATGTCGGTTTTAGACATTTCACTAAACTACTAGACTCTAAGTTAGATTAGGTTAGGTTACCATCTAGAAAAACATTGATAGATGTATTAATCACACGTCAATATGAATAAAATAAAATAAAATAAAACTATTAATTATATTTTAAGAAGTATCACGTATCAGTTTAACATTTGATCTTTGGACATCCAGGGAAAATTAGGGGTATTTAACTGTCACCTCTCATTTTATTGATACAAATTTTAATGTGCGTTGTGAAAATGTATCTACAAATGTGACAAAAGGTAACCACTCTGCCAACAATAGTAAAAAAGAAATTTTAAACATTTTTAATGTATGGAAAATGAAAGAAAAAATAGTATCTATTGTCACAGATAATGCATCAACAATGATAAAAGCATGTGGCATTTTAAAAGTTCGACATACTCGTTGTTTCACGCATACTTTAAATTAAGTTCTTCAAGATGCTTTAAGTCATCAATACATTCAAACAGTTCTTAAAAAATGCAAACGTATTGTAACATATTTCAAATGTAGTACCATAACAACAAAGAAAATAACTTGATGAACAAGAAAATTAAAATAACAAGCCTCTTAATCTTACACAATCATGTCCAATCAGGTGGAATAGTATCTTACTCACGATTCAAAGAATATCTCTTACAATATAACGAAATAACAGTCACGTTAACAACAATGTCTAAAGCATCTGCCATTAAAAATCAGAAGGAATCTCTTATATTGCAAGGTTTTATACTGATTTTAGGTATCTTAGATGAAGCCATAAGTAAAATTTCTATAAATATATTTTAGGATTATTATAAAAAATAAAGACTAAAGTCATATGAAATTTTGAAATATTTTTAGTTTTTAAGAATTATGATTTATAGAGATGTGTAGTTCATAAGCTTGTCGACTCTTTAAAATTAAGTGTGGGAGTTGAATCAGTGTTTCAAGAATCGACTCAGTTCACGAATGGCTCTTAGTAGGAACAAATCTTTGTAGAATCAATGACGTTGTCATAGCCCGTGATACTATGATAACAATGATGATGAGGTTATCAATGTTTTTTTTTTGTTTTTTTTTTTTTTTGGAATTTGAAACTTCGAATTAAAAATTAATTTGGGTGTTTTAAAATTTTAAGTTTATTTCATAATGTTTTTCTGTCAAGTTTGTGAGGCAACAGTTTTACTATTTCAGGTTTCAACAAGTATTTAAGAAATAAACATAGGGACATGTTGGCACCACAAGGAATTTTGTCAGGAGGGTGCATCTTGCATAGTATACACTGATTTTTAAATAATGTTTAATTTATTTTAGTTAAATACGTATAAATATTTTTTCAAATTATATGACGATACAAAGTTATATTTATTTTTTTCGTCGGATACAAAGTTATGCGGGCTATTGGCTACGATTAAAAAATCCGATAATTCTTCTTGACATAGCTGAGATGTAAAATTAAATTAAAAAAATATTATTTTTTCCTAAGTTATAACAATAATTTTCTCTAAGAGTGCCCTGACGTGAACTAGTTTGCAAACTATGGTAACGCTTATTTGTAAACACATATGTTTTCTCCTTCTTCTCCGCCATCACAGGAGTGTAAAATACGCTCCAAAATGCGTAGTATTATTCACTTTCGCTATGTTTTTTTTTCTGGTTGTGATCCGATCGGTATTAGTTTTTTTTGCAACAACCGTTTTGTGTGAAGTGTCGCCTTAGTAGTACGTAAATTTATTTAATGTTTATTTTAACTTGACCAAATAATACTTTGCATCTTTATAAATTAATTACTGATTAATTTTATTATATATCTCTTCCTTCATCCTTTGGTTTCCATGTATACGTGTGATAATCAACCGGATTCTGCCGTTGGCATAACCTCTGGTCAGAGACACTTCGCGGGAATTTCGCGCGCACATTTACTGTAAACACTTAACATTATAATCAATGAAATCAAAACAATATAATATGTCTATTTAAAGTGTTTAACGTATTCTTGAATCATGACAGTTCTTATTGAAGTAAAATATTAAAGTACTGATTGAATTAAAATTTTTATACAATTATGTGTGTTAAATTTTCATTCATTTCATTGGAAACAAGATTCTTCGAATGTTCAGGCTTATTTTTTTTACTACTACTTGGTGGTAATTCTGAATTTGTAATAGGTCCAGTGTTTCATTTGCTATTTACTTTGGATATTAGATCGTCAGTAAGATATGTAAGACGTTTTATTTCAGCCCTCTGTTGTTCAGATATTAACACCAAATCGTTTATAGCATTATTTAATACTTCTTGCTCTTTTAAACGGGTATCTTCTTTGGCTTTTTCTTTGCGTACTTGTCTATTATATTCAAACAATAGTAAACTAGCAGCAATACAAAATATAATACCTTCACCTAGTAGATTTGACCCAAGTTCAATGGCAACTGTTTCACTCAAGGGCTCGATCTTGTCAGCTTTACTGATATTCATGAAATACATTTTCATTTTAACTTCGCACTGATTGTAAAATTGAGCAGGTGGCATCACATATGATCGAAATACAGGAGACTGTTTCGCACGTTCTTTGACATAATTAGCAATAGGCTTACTTACTTGACGCAGAAGTAAAGCGCCGAGTTTGGCGATCGGAAAAACACCGAGAAATACCATAATGGCTTGCAGTTAGGGATTGTATCAACTGAAATTGTTTAACTAAAATGTGTGTATAGACAATAAGTGACAATTAAATCAGAATATAAATGTATTTTATTTTAATTCAAAACATAATAACACCTAACGATGGTTACGATAGCAATAATCCAGTAGCAAATAATAAAAAGCCCAGTGTCTCCCAAGCACCTTTAAATGTAGAAATATCTTAGCACCATAATTTATCAATTGCATACATTCTGTGCACGTGTGTAATAGACACGCTGCCATCATTCGAAGATTTTCACCGGTTGTCGGCCATATTTCTTCTGTATCTTCATCGTGGTGTACACTGAAGGTTCCCATCATCTGTGGATTGTCAACCGGGCCATTAGGTGTCTGATGATATCAGTTTATTATTACTTTTTTTTATATTATTTCGTATCTTTGTGTATATTATTATTAGAAATATGTACAGTGTATTAAGTGTTTGATTGTTTATTATATCATTATTGCACACCTTAAACTTGGACGCCTTATCATTTATCTTTTTTTTTTTTTATTTACATTTTTATTTTATTTATATAATTCGACTTGTAATACCGATTACCTGGTCCTTTTCCACGCAAGTCAGAGCCGCCGACCACCATAATCGTAGGAGCGACTCTGGCGCAAACACCAGTCACGGCCTATTTTTAATTTATGGAACGAAACAATAACTGCTAGAAGATGGTCAGTAAATACCGTCTTGCATCTTTAAACATTTTTTGGAAGAATTAAAAGAAGAAACTGAGATTTTTAATTTGTATAGTGGTCAAAACCGCAATATATAAATATATGGCAATTATGTTTTTGCAAATAAACAAGAGGAAAAAAAATTACAATTAATCATTAACTAAAATTGTTCTTTATTATTTATACTAAATCTCACATGATATATATAATGTTAAAAAAAAAGTATATATACATAATATATATGTACATATCGTAGAATGTTGTAATCTACAGGTCACAATGTGAATTTGGACTTGCTTCCAAGTGTAGGTTTGAAAATTTTTTATTATTTTTCCAGTCAACTTAAGTTCAAAAAATCAATTAAAAAAAAAAAAATCAAATAATACAAAAAAAATCATTCATATATCGTTCATTTTCTAAAACACATTATAACGAAAAAAGTCAAGGGGTTGTAACTTTATACCGTAAATAGATTTGCTACTCAAAATCAGTTGATTTAGCTTATTGTCAACCATATTGGATATTTTGAACATAGAGTTCATGGACCAATGGTATATTATGGGGCTTGGGTGGGCTCGGCCCCTCCAACTAATTTAATAGTCCCTCAAAATCGAAACTTTGTTAGAAATGTTATTCGTTGTTTTTATAATTATCTGTTCGTTTTTTTGAAATAAAAAATAATAAAAAACTATTTGCAATAGCATTGACAATATCAATTACATAGTTTGGCTATTTGCGAAAGAAGTTTCAGTGCAATGAAAAAAATAAAAACTTGGCTAAGGACATCGTTGGTATAAGCGATTTTTTAATACTATATATTGAAAAAGATATATCGAAAAATATAAAAAGCGATGATACTCGTATTTTGAATATTTTTGTTGATATAAATAAATATTTGTCATTAAAATAAAATATTAATTATTTTTAAATATATGTTATTTAGCGTTATTTTTATACAATTTAAACATATCTATATTGTTAATGGTAATAAGTGTTATTTGTGCATGGGATGGGGTATGGGAACAAAGTTCCTGCAGATTATTTTACATTGAATATTATAGCCACCCCAAAAATTCAATCAAATGCCTCAGAGTAAGTTTTAATAGTTTAAAATCCTTTATTTTTTTAAGATATATTTTAATTTAATTGTATCTTTTACTACTTTCTCATTGGGACCGGAAATATTATCAAAATATTTTCAATTTCACTAAATATATTTAAGCTGTTAAGTAATTAGCTAATTAATTCTTCTAAACTTGTGAGTTTTGTGGATAACTCAGATAAATATAATTTTAAAAAATGCTAAACTACATTTGACCAAAACCCTAAAAGTCAAGTTTACGAATAGTAATAAAATAATTTTCGCTTGAATTAATAATTTATGAAAACTCCCAGTAAACTGTTAAGTAGAACTACAATTTTAATCAAATAATATTATATTTTAAAAGTATGTAATTTATTTGAGAATATTCCCGTTTGTTTAAATGTTCACAATTTTTTTTGGAAAAATGATTATAAAATGTTTTAGATTTCCCGAACGTAATTATTTTTTCATTAATAATGACTGTCGACTAAAGCGATTTGTGTGGGTACTGTGTGGTTTACTAAGTTCTACATGAAAATCGTCATAAAAACTGACGCCTGAAACTGAAAATCGTCAATCGAAATATTGCAATTTTCGCGTGTGAAAATTAAAAAAGTTGTGCTGGTTCAATTACTGAAAAAAAAAAAAACTAGCACTTCGGTCGTATATGATATTGTTTATGCTGGCACAAACATCTTTTACGTACGGACCACGAAAAAACTGGTTAATTTACGCTACTATGAATACTAATCAAATGGTTTCGGGTACCCATTCACATTAATGTAATATTTCTCAACGAAATTCTCATTGGAGAAATGTAGGTACTAAGCGTTGTTGAAAAAATAAAAAAAAACTAATGTTCGCTTTTGGGCGATGTGAGCAATGTAGTAGTCATTAAAAATCAAAATACATGTACGCACGTGTTATTTACTGCAACGTTGAGAATTTACGGACAACCGCGTAGACGATTATATTATATATTTTTAATTTTTTTTTTTTTAAATTATTTTAACGAACGTTTAACGAGTTACGTTTATCGCGAAGGTACGAATACGAGACTATGCACTCCACAGGATAAAATTCGCAATAAGACGTATAAGGAACAAAACGCGAAAGCGTATAATGAACTATTACATATCTATTAAATCCAGTGCTCGAATTGGGAAAAATTAAGTAGAGGAACTCAGTACAATGATTTGAAAACTGCGTACCACGTGTGCAATTATTTGACACGGGCTCGTGGGGGGTTTCGTCCTTCTTTCTCCCCAAAAAACTTAAATATATTTTGAATACCACTTTTCAGCTAAACAAATATTTAAATTCCAAATATAATATATTTTGATAGCAATACCAACATCCTATATGTTACAATAGAAAATAAAAATAAAATAATAATTAACATAGGTAATTGTAGGCAATCAAGCAGTCTCATGAATCGAATGATATAATCATATAGGTATTTGGTTTTTGTTTTTATCTATTTTTACTCTTTAGTGCGGGCCACGGCCTTAGAAGATTAGTCTAAGGTCGTAGTGAGAGCATTTATTTTTTCCGAAATGACGATATCATCGGTTGCCAATATTAATAACAAACCGTACAATGTATAAAGTATAATACACCAAATTCACAGACATTACTATTTATATTTTTCCAGAAATGATGACGTTGTCCCTTATCATAACCACCATATAATCTTTAATTACAAAAATAGTTTTGATATTATAAATCGTAAAATTAATTTTCCAACTGACGAAAATTGAAATTCACATAAAAATTATTTTGGACATTAATTAGTATGAACGTACGCAAAAAAAAAAAAAAAATAGTATATAAGCTCCGTCCCCCTGCGCACCTTTCCCAATTTGAGCACTGGTTATATCTATATAACTGCCAATACTAAGTGAAAATCGAAAGCAACGGCATTACATTTTTTCTCCTAACCTCGTATAAAACCAATACTTAAAATTTTTTCTCGGCAGTTGTATAGTTTTTTGGGCGAGAACGGTTAAACTAACTGTGAATAACAGCGTGTGACGAGCATGAAAATCAAAGGTAACAAAACGAAACGAACTTAAAATTACAAGAGACATTGCGTGTACGGTATTTCTTCCGAAAAATATGTCTACAGTTAAAAGTGTTGATTAAATATAGAAAAAAATGTTTGTTTTCCATCGAAACGACCGATAGGAATCTGTACTGTGACGAACATAGTTTTCACTTTGTTGGGATAAAAGTGCAGTGTAGCACTTGTACCCCATTCTCTAAGCAGAGGACTTAAGTCCCAATGAAGTTGGTCCGTTGGGGATCAGCGTAGAGCGACCGCAACGATGGCAGGGGAAACAGACTACGGAATGTTTTTTTGCCCTAAGTCCGTTCCAAACTGATTATTGTGCATGTCGTGTCCGCTACATTGTCACTAACGATTAAACAAATAAATGAATTAGAAACCGTGTGCGAAACATACAATAATCAAAACAATATTACGTGTAAGTGTTGTTTGACACGGAGACGGTTATTGTTCATAACTATAGGTCGGATTTTTATGATTTTACAAATTAGTTTCTAATCTATGCAGTTAAATGGGAGTGAGATATCTTTACGGTCTATGAAACACAGAACACACAGGAAAAAATAAAAAAGCGTATTTTAGCGGTTAGCGAATATTCAATACGTTAGAAAATATTCGAGAATATTTTATTAACATTATTATTTTTGAAGGTTTTATTTTTGTAAATATTTTTTTTGAAGAAAATAATTTTAAATTGCCTCTTATTTGTCTGCACATACATGAACGTATTACGTGCATCGGCATTTTAATAATATTGGTCAACAAATACAATATTCTCAATATGAGTTATTTTTATATCCTTCTAGGTTGTTACAAAAATGAATCACTAGACATCAAGGTAACCACGTATCGTTAAAATTTACACCTAAACCAAGTAATTTAAATAATAATTTTTTTTTAACATAATATCGAATGAATATTTGTTTTTTTAAAGACATAAAAAATCATAAATTTAGTATTTTTAAAGAATATATAGATAATAAATTGTCTTTTTTAAACGACATAAAAAAATCATATTTTAAGGATTTTAAGAGAATATTAATCCCATCTCTATTCACAACAATCATGTATAGCGACGGATTGTAACGATGTGATACATACGAGGATATATGATATGGTTCTGTGACACGTTTGAATCGCGTAAAATATCTCCTTTGATGCGACTTGGCGTCACCACTACTATCGTGATGGCTTACAATCGTTTGTCCTCGCGCGTTTCCGCAACGTTTACACTTGTCACCGAAAAACTCATCGATCGGTAACAAAATAATATAATTTCAAAAACGTCTACGAGCAGAACGCCTGCCGTGCTTGACTTGAAGGGACGTGCAAAGTGTTCTAACTAATTTTTCACTTTTAGAAATCAGTGCATGGGAGGATCCAGGGGGCACTGGGGGCGAATAGCATCCATGTTGGAAGAAAAAAAATAATATTAAAAGTAAAGTATGTTTAGAAGAACTAAATAATAAGTGATGAAAATAAATAGCAACAGTTTTAGTATAACATCGTTATATTAATTTTAAGAGGGGTCTAAGTCTTCCCCAAGATACTCCCTAAGATCAGTTGTACTACATAATTTCTCCTATAAAGTGCCCAGACTGTAAATAGTTGCTGGATCCGCCCTTGTCTCAGCGTACCCACTATGGCTATTATTTTTAGTGATATTCGTGTAGCCCCCGGAACCGATATTGTTCATGCCGCAATCGTATCGAATAATTATTATTATACCGTACGCTTTTAGCGAATAAACTGTTGCAGGTATTCTCTATTCATTGCGCCACGTTAATTATTATAATATCCGCTTATATGCGAGGGGGCTGCACTTGAAACCCTTAGTTTAAAAAAAAAAAAAAATAATAATAATAATACAATTTAAAAATGTAGGAAAGGCTATTATTATCGCTATCGGATTTTGTTGTAGCCCGTATTACTTTGTAGCAATGCCGCAATAATTGGGTGTGTTCCACGAACCCATGGCTCCAACCTATATTGATTATATTTGAAAAATATTTAGAAAGCAAAAAAAAGAAAATCTTTTTGTAATAATTATTATTAATGGAGATTGAACAATAATTGATTGATTTTGTTTTAAACACATTATCGTATATTTTGCGGCATTTAAAATCTAAATTAAAAATAGTTTTGTTACAATAGAATAAAGGTACGGTTTCCCTGTAGTGCCTAGGCGCAGGAGGAGAGGGGCATTATTTTTTTTTATACACGGGCCTAAGTTAGTATAGTTGCGGCATTGCTTTGAAGCCGCCCAAAAAAAAAAAATATAACTTAGTATTGTTGTATAATTTGAAAAGAATATTCCCCGTGTTCAACTTAAATAATTAAGTATTATTTAGAAATCATTTAGTCTTCGTCCACTTATTAAATAGTTTTTTAACTGATAAAATAAGGTTGGACTCTGTGTACCTACATGTAATGATTTACCTATTTATTAATATATATATATATATATATATATATATTATCTGGGTATAAAACATTGTGTATAATAATTCTTTTCATTTTTTTTTAAGAATTTTTTTTTTTTGAGACATAAAATGACTAAGTTTTTATAAAATTCGATAAAACTTTAGGCTGGCCAATATTAATAAATTTGATAAAATAAAACGTATATATGTGAACGCCAAAGCTGTTTATAACGTAGAATATTGTAATCACCAGGAAACCAATTCCTATATATGTAACACAACAAAAAAATTCGAGAAATATAAATTACATATTTTTAACTAAATTCAATCTCGTGCTAAATTTCTTTTTTAAATTTATAACCATGGAATTCCAGACTCAAATGTGTTGCGGTGAAAAGTTAATATCTGAAAGGAATCAACTCGAAAGAAAATTGTGTGAAAAACATGAATATATGGCTTCAATTCAACACGACCAGGCTAACGATTTTCTTGCATTATTGTGTAAGCATGATACTTTATGTCGCGAGTTCAATACATTACAGATCGAACTGAAAAGTAACGAAAAAGAATACAATAGTTTGTTCTGTGAAAACAACGAACTCGATGTAAAATTAGATGAATACGGCAAAAACATAGAAAAATTAAAATGTAATGTGTCAACTGATTTAGAGACTGCGAAAATACTGAAAAATCAACATTGCAATGCGGTTAAGATCAAACAAAGGCTTCAGAACGATTTAGAAGAATTGGAACTGAAACAGAGAGCTATTGATAGAAAGACGATTGATGTTCAACACCAATTAGCTGAAAAAATAACTGAACACGCTGAACTGGAAAAAACTATTAATACAGAAGAAAACGAAAGCGAACGAATGATCCTACTTATTAATGATTTGAGGATCAAAAGTGAAAAATGTAAAAAGTCATTCGAGACCATGGATGCAAAACTGAATGATCAGTTGAAAGATAAGTTAGCGAAATTGGATGGAGTCAAACAAAACATACTTGATAAGAAAGCAGAAGTCGAATTCCACGGTAAACGAATCACGGAGTTAAGGTCCAAAATAGAAACGCTAGAGAATAATCGTTTAAATGATAAATGTACATTTGACAAGAAAGTTTATGAAATCAATACCGAGATACAGATCATGAAGTCGAAAATTTTCCATAGCTGTGCAAAGCATATTGAATTGCAAAAGGACATAACTGCTTCCAAAAGTCATCTGAACGACCAAGATGTAGTGATCAAATTAATGGAATCGTCGAGAGATCGGGCACTGGAAAAGGTTAGCAAGATCAGAGAAACGACTGAATCAATAAAAAACAATATCGAAACGCTACGTGAACAACGTGAAAAAGAAAAGGAAAATTCCGTAATGGAAATGGATATGAAAATTAAAGAAAAAAGTAAGCTCATGTCAACGATTGAAAACCAACTAGAACAGTTAAAGGTATTGGCGAAAGCAAATATTTGACAAACGGACTGGTAAGTCGAACATTGATCAGTACACCCGTAAAGGCGATTCGTGATGATTCATCGAACGCATGTTAAATTTAACCTCCCTTATCAATTATTCGATTTATTTGGGGTCGATATTTTTCAACTTGCTCGCGATCCCACGATATTCAGTGATTTTCAGTCCACCTTGGTACTTTAACCGAAGTTCTACGCGTGTGGCAGAGTGAATCCGTCGCGTAGTTCTACCGTGATGGTCGTCCCAACCGACTTCGACCGGGTTTTGATATTTACAACGGCAAAATCGAACGAGATTGACGGAGTAAATACATTTAATCGACAAACTATTATTTGCAACCGCATGAATGACTACGAACACTAGATAGAGTATAACGAACATTGCCGGCTGAAGCGAAACACATGTGGTTCGGATTTATGGCTCCATGTAGTGGTGATGTTGCTTTTACATTTACGGCATAGGACATTTATTGGTTTATTATTATTATAATTCAAACGGTTACACTTGAATAAATAATTGCTACAGAACATTATTTGAAGAGGAAATTTTTAACAACGGAAAGAATGTATTTACAAGAATGTACGACTTCTAGAATCGGTGATATTATTTTTCTAATATTAATAATATCCATTGTCCATGTATCAGTTAATATCATATTTTATCAGTTAATAATATAATTTTTATTATTATGATTTGGAACTCGTTCATGTAGATTATAAAAATTCTATAGAAATCGTGTAAAAACTTCAAATTTATATCATGTCCAGAAATTGTTTTACGTGCAAATGTAACATTTATTTTTTATTATATAAAACATAGAATAATACATACAAATTTTTTTGTTACAATTATTTACGTTTTATATTTCATACGATGATGTTTAAATCATCGTATTGTAAGTATATACTTTACAATTTCTATGAAAATACATGTGAACAAGTTCCATATGATAATGGTTAATAACCGATAATGATGATAATGATAATGGTTAATAACCGATACGTAGATATCATTATTATTTGGTAAAACAATTACTCCGATTCTAAAAGTCGTGTATCCTTGTAAATACATTCTTCCGGTCAAGAAAAAATTACTTTTCGAATAATGTTCCGTAATAGTTATTCGTAAGCATAATCGTTTGAATTATAATAATAAAAAAAAACCAACGAACGTCTTATGCCGTACACGTAAAAACGACAGCACTACCGCGCGGATGCGTTAAATCCTTATCGTTTCGTTCGACACAGTTCGGCGTCCTCTCTCAAGTGGTTCATTATAATACGCGAATTTTCGGCGAACACATTAACACGGACTTTCCTTCAACATACCGATATATCCAGTGGCGTAGATACAACTTTTTTCAGGGAGGGGGTGTTTAAAAGTCAGTTTTCAAGTGTTCTTGGTATATCTTAAAATTAGGTCATATGTAATAATATTACATTTAAAATAGTATTATTATTATGTCCCGTATTTAATGACAATTATATTGTTACTCAATTTTTAATATACAGCTAATCATAGTAACATCAAAATATTTTACTATAATATGTAAATATTAATAAAGAATAATCAAATATCATTAAATAAAAAATCTGGGGGGGGGGGTTGATAACCCCTCACAACCTTCCCGTAACTACGCTACTGGATACATCTATTATTGATGACGAATCGCGCGGACAACCGAACAGTAGGCGCACAGAGGTGTTTCTCCGCGTCGTAACAAAGCCAGGGACTGGTACCTTTAAGTTTTTACAGTTGCGGTTCTCAATTATTTTATTAAAAGATTCGGGTTCGGTTTCCGGTTATTGAAAAATACAAAATAAGGGTACGAGTTCGGGTTCGGGTTCCAGTATGATAGGGTTCTAAATAAAATTTTTTTAAAATTATTCCGTAGTATTTTTTGATATATGTTTAAAAATTATATATATAAATTAGTTGAAAAGTGATATTTTGAGACATTTATTTTCATATATGATACAATGTTGCCTAGTATAATTCCATATTATCGACAACATAAAATTAAAAGTATATAGCAGTAAGTTTTTTAGCTATATAGTAATGTATAATATAATAGTATTATAATAAAGCCTAAAAATAGTATTTAATAATATGAAAAATATGCAAAATAAAATTTTATTTTTGAACTTATTATGTTGTAATTCAAATTCGTATCTATAATAATAAATAATAACAATTTGCTTGGCCAAAAACAGTTTGTACATGTTGAAGAACAGTAATATGTATAAACTAAATTAAGTCTTAACTATACATAATAAGATATGTTGCCTAATTCATCACTGAAATAAACCTCGTATTGGTGAAATTGGAGTATTAATCAGTTTAGCCTTAAGTCGTCTCTCTGTCAGCATATAATATTAAAAATTAAAATTAAAAATAAAATATTTAAAACATTTATCTTAAAAATTTATTTATGCTTTGAAACTTTTAGAATAAAAACATAATTAATAATGTTTGTTACATCCAATATTTTTCATTTTATAATGAGGGTTCTGGTTCTTTGAATATTTAAAAACTCCTTTCCGGTTCGGTTCTGGTTCCTAATATTATAAGGGTTCTTGGATTCCAGAATCGGTTATTCTGGGTTCGGTTTCAGTCCCTGAACATAGCCTACCCCAACTGACTGGTTTACACTTTGCAGATGAAACTCATTCGTTCCAGGGAATCACGTCCAGCGGTTTCGTGTGGCCATTGATGGTGCGACGGTCCGAAGTATTTCACCGTTGCACCTTTCGTTGGACCATTGTTCGATCTGGGTGTCACGATCGAAAGCCGTTGTTACTTTCTTTTTATTGTTATGCACACGATAGGTACGTCATAAAGACAAATCTGAAATTTCGTTACTAAATAAATCGTATGGTCGTTGCGACAATCAGTTTTCATTATTATATTCAATCCTCCAATTTCGAACGAGTATTGTAATTATGTTTATCAGTTCTCACGTTTTCTGTTATCACCGAGTGAATAATATTGACGATCGGAAGTGAAGGATTATGGAAAAATCATTTCTTCAAATGTTCTCTCCTCGTCGCTAAAAATATTCGAAGGGCTCAAAGTTATCTACTGTAGCTTAACACATCCGTTGGGGGGGTGGTCAAGAAAACTGGGTGCCGTTTTTCTCTGATGTTTCTTAAAAAATCGAGTTCATTGGCAACTCGATGAAAACTCAATAAATGCGGAATCAGTGAACTACGTGTCTGCGTTTTCGTCACTTTGCGACCTTTTTTTATTTTTAAGAGTACATATAATTGTAAAAGTTGAAATAATAGGTGCATTAAGGATGCGTGGATAGCGGATTCTTCGAGGCTGATAAATCATCGCACGGCGACGCACCAGTCTCTTGCTGCGAGTGTATAAACATCAGACACTTCTATATACGGGGGCTTACAAGAATGAAACAAAAAGGAAAACACGGTAAAAACGGAAAGAAAAACAAAATAAGAAGTAAATGGTACGCCACGCTACCGGGGCCAGTCGTGGGTTAGGGATATAAGCTCGAAATGTTTTCATTTTATTCCATTTCCGATCCGTCCGCACAACTCGAACAATCCGTAGTGCTGTAAGCATGAGTCTTTGGTTGGAAACCGAGCTAGAAATTGGTTTCTCCACCCCACTAGAAGCATCTAGACTTTACTGTAAACATTTCTCGGCTTTGGAGGAAAACAGAGAGCACGCCAACTCGAAATTTTTTTAACAATCGAGATAATACGAGTTGAGAAAAAAAGAACCTCCATTTCCGTGAAATACAACGAAATGGTTGTGAACAGAATGTAAGCTACGTGTGTAACGAGAAAGAAACTGAAATTACCGACTCGACAACGTTTTTCGTAAGCATAGTTCGATCGGTGAATGCCTGTACCGTCGTTAAGTAATTTTCGCATCCCCTGTGAGGTTTTTACATTGTTTTTGTTTTGCTTTTGTTAAATATAAACCACCAGTGTAGATAATTGGACTATCGCGGTTCCAATACTACTGAGTCGGCTTTACAATCGACGTGAAAAACACTATATAAAGTGCCTATACAATGATTGTTCATTTTTCCACCGACTGTCGTTTTTAGGGAATTGTTGGATTTTTTTTGCCATTATATTTTAACACGGATGTAAGTTTTAAAGGTAAGTGCACTTTTTAAAACAATAGATTTTTCAGTACGTAAGTAGCATTTTAAGATTTCTTGGTTTGATTTTAATTTATGTAGGTATTATACATATTTAAATAAAGTTTAGATAATAATTCACCAATATTAATTAAAAAACAAAATGTATTTAATATGCCTGAAATACAGGTTACTGCTTATTTTATTTGACTTTATTTGCCCATGAAGTTCCCACAATATTTTGTTTCAACTTCTTCTAGCAGTAATAAATAAGAGATAACATTTCATAAATGAAGATTTATTCAATCTTTTACAAGGAAAAGGTCCATTAAACCCACAAAGTAATAATTTGAGACAATTTTTACGTGAAAAATTTCAAAAAAGTATGGAGGGCATTATTAGGATGTTATGTACAACAGTAGAATTGAAGCTCGAGTACTTTCTTTCTCAGTTTTTCCACAACAAAAGTGGTCAGATAACAATAGAATCTATAAGATATTTTTGCATAACAATTTGATTACTATTCAAAACTTGGTAGGTAATTGGATACATTGAATGATATTGTGTATTATATAAATATTAATACAAAAATCATTTACAGGTGAGATGAAAAGAAAAAAAACTTTGTTTAGTTTCGGAAAAAAAAATCATGTAACATTTAGAACTAAAATGGAACTTTTAGTCAATATTATATTGCAAGATTAGTAATTTTAATACTTATGAGAGTCTATATCATATTTTATTATATTAATTTATTCTTCCTTGTATTTAATTATAATACAGGGTATGGTACAACTATTAATTTAAATACTGTAAAAACTCTTTTCAGAACCCCAAACCCGAAAATGCTGAAAGAATTACCGGGTTAAATTTGGATTTAATTAAACGGTTTGGCAACATTTTATCAGCTATGGCAAGTGGTCATTCCATTAACACCGTTGCATTTCAAAAATATGGGATTAAAACAGCAAAACTTTATGCGTATTTATACCCATGGTTTTATATGCGATTTTACCAATAATATATATTAAATATAATATTATATTTCGTAAATTATTATTATAATTATACTATTTTACTATTTATTTATTTATTTTTTTTTTTAAGAGAATTATCTATAGAAGCTCAGAAAAGTCGTAACAAAAATTATAAATTATTTGGAGATCACTATTTTAGGATAAATTCTAGGTCGAATCAAAATGAAGAGATGATGATAAAAAAAATAACAATAAACTTACTGATGAAGCAAAATTTATATATATCGAGAGAGAGAAAATCCTAAGTATAAATAATAATAAACAATAACACAGTTGTTGAAATTTTTTGAAAAAAGACTGAAATTAATCATTTTTTTAATTTTCTTTTTTTTTTTCATTAAAACTTTTGTTTTTTTATTATTAATTAAATTAAAATAATTTATATGGATATGTACAGACTACATTGTAATTACAATTTAAAAAATTGTCATTTTCGCAAGCTAAATTAATGTTTAGGACCATCGTTAAACAAAAATCACAGCTCGATGGACTCTAAAGAATTTTTATAATGGTTTCCAGTTAAATTTTGTAATTATTCGCGAGGACATAGGCGTATAGAAAACATTAGGTTTGCGGGCACTTGCGCAAAGGTCGTGCACTCCGTCATAGTATTAAACCCATTATTTGCTTATCTTCATAAAACTTCGTCTGCGATAGAAAGAATTAGTAAATTTATTTTTAA
Organism: Sipha flava; assembly: GCF_003268045.1. Taxonomy (NCBI): domain Eukaryota; kingdom Metazoa; phylum Arthropoda; class Insecta; order Hemiptera; family Aphididae; genus Sipha; species Sipha flava. The sequence continues at coordinate 551,008 of NW_020272940.1, forward strand.
ATCAATTAATTAATAACAAACAAAAATAAATATAAAACCAGTGTGCACAAGATCGCGCACGATGAAAGTGAAATGTATACTCTATTTTGGGACGTAATGACGATTTACTTAGGCCCCGAGGCCATCGGATCAACTGTTTTTGTTGTTATAATCAATGCAAAGTTATAGTATCAACCGATTTTATATACTTATATCCAATTTTATTATGAGTTTACTATGTCAATCGAATCGCGTTGTTTAATATTTTAATAAAAACAGTGCGGTTGCCTTAATTCCTGTCACGTTCCAAAATTGAACACGAGTTTCACTTATATCGTGAGCGATTTGGTACACTGTTTTATTTATTTTTTTTATTATTATTAAAAATACCAGTGTCACTGATTTAATTACAAAGTTAATAAATATATAGTGATAATTTAAATACGTAATTAGTTTCTTTTTTCGATAATAAACAATACGCATTAGTTGTATCATCAATAAAGTTGAAGTTGTTTGAAATAAAAAATTCATATTCATATTATCATAGAATTAATATATTTACCATGGTGTTCATCAAATTTGACTGTTAAAAACGTGTACACGTTTCCGGTAATTGTAAATAAAAAATAAAGTGGTACATTCAAAAGTCGTTCATAAAGGTTTGAAAAATCGATTCGAATCGCTTTGCTTATTAAAAAAAAAACCGAAATCGAAAAATCGAATCATAGTGGCACAAGGAAAATATCACAATAACGATCCATGCGCCGTCTTCGGAATTCCTGTACTTATTGTTATTGTGAATCTTATTATAATTATTATTATACCTTGAACACAGAAAATAACTTTAATATTAAAAGTGATTTTTTCCACTTTATCATAAACAATGTTTGTATGTGCGTGAGCGGGAAAAATTGCTATATTTTATGACTTTTTCAGGAGCTCTGCTGCTGTCAACCACGTGCAAACTTAATAAAGACTTGTTTTGCAACGTCAAATCATAAGAAAATATATATGAGATATGTCATAAACATCGAACACCATTTCGCATAACCTACTGAAGTCGTATTATGTGAAGTACTAAATATTTATTATTCTTCCGCAGAACAATAATGTATTATTTTCTCTGTACCGTTGTATAAATATGACTAAATTCCAATTTCGCAATCTATTTGGTTGATATTATAGTTTAGCAATATTTATTTAAATATCGTACATTACAATAATATAAAGCCGTTGTACAAAGGGAATCCAAATCGAGTAGCTTATAGATTATAACCATGCGAGTTGGTTTTTGATACGTCAGCTGAACCGACCAAAAGTGCTCCGCGGTGGTGGCTAAAATCGATGTGACATTTGTTTACATAATACTCTTAATTCACCGTCTGCAACGACTATGCGACATTTTCCCAGGCGCTCTTTTTCTCTCTTTCTCTCTCTATTTCTCTTTCTGTTTTTTCTCTTTGCTATTACTTCTCTTACAAGGTGCTATTGCTACTACTGTTGTGAATGCGCGGAAATCTTGTAGTAGAATAAAAATAATTATTTTATTAAGATGCCATAAATCGAGAAAAATATACATAAGTTTCATTTATTTCATCGACGCCGAAATAGTAAAATGTATTTAAAACGTAAAAGCGAAAAATATCTTAATAGTGCGAACAAATTCAATAAAAATCTTAGAAGATAAGAAAAAATGCATAATGAAAGTTTTATTTTTGAATTCTTTGATGTATGAAACGAACTTTGCGTCCGAAAAGCAATGTTTTAAAGCACTAAAAAAAAAAAATAAATAAATAAATAAAATTCGGAATGAAATATCAGTACTAAATGTATTTCAGCAGAGGTCGGTATGGGAGAGGAGAGAAATGCTTTACTTTTTTTTCGATTCACATTTTTTATATGTACCTCTGCACAGAATTGTATGAAAAAAATACGCGTTCCCGTAAAATATTAAAAGTTAAAATTTAATAGATTTTAACCGCGAAAAAAAAAATCATTGACTGAGAAAATTATCGTGGTTCACGAGATCCGAGCACTTTCCACTTATTCGGAACCGTTTCGATAACTGCCCACATGACCACACGGTATTTATTCTATGATAAAAGTATGAAATCCATACCATACTGACTGGACTTGACCGCCAAACGCGTCGCTCGTGTTTCATAATACGGAAACGATTGTTGAAAACGAATTATTTATCGCTCACTGTCCAGGTTGTTGGTGGGGTTCCTCGTTGTCAAAACACGACGTTACGACTGCATTTCAACCGAGTGGACGATCGCATCGTTTTGGTCCGAAATTTGACCAGTTTTCGTAACCCGTAAGCGCGATTTTTTCTGAAGTATCACGTAGTTATTGGTTCGTATAGATTGTATTCAAATGCGTTTCGCCAGCGCCGATGGACTTAAATGCTTACCGGTTGTGACCTCCGGCCAAGAATCTTCGCTTCGAATTACTAAAACGTAATGCACGTTTTGTTCACGTTGTGGCTCACTTTCGATTATGTGATAACGATCGTGTCCGTTTTCAATATCGTACCGTAGTATTGGTCTTGGTTTGCTCATCATTACTACTTATCGTTTTGCAGATGAAAAATTGAACTCTGTTTTTTATTTCCTTTTTAAATTAATAAAAATATTTTAATATAATATAGCACTCTTGAATATCACATGTGAAAACAAATCAAATCCCCTGCAAACCCTATTAATTTTTAATCAAAACAACCAGAGTGACTAACAAAAACTAAGGCACTTCTAGTGATTTGATTAAAAAAATGTAAATTTGTTTGAATTGGTAAACAAGTCTGCTTTGACCTGATCGAAGCATATATTTAATATTATTTTAATATATTCAATATTAATAATTGACAAATTTATGAAATGTAAAATATTTATTTTTCATCGAGAATTCTCTGAAATTGAAAAAGTGTTCCGACCGATACAATCAGAGCCGTCCCGAAGATGAAAATCAAGAGGGGGTTGAATAATATGAAAAATGCCGACTACAATTTTTTTACTCAATTTATGTAGTATAATTAACTATATATGGTCATATTTTTACTTTTTAACATGTGTCAGTGTCGCGCGTTCTTAAAATTGACAATTTAACTATATAGTTATATATAATATTTTTTATTGTATAATAAGTAGTTATTTAAATTTTATTCGTGTATACACTGTATTACGAAGTATGTAATATTTGTTTTCCGTAAGTAATATTAGGTACTTCTAGGCTATAATGAAACAAGTCTGACTGCCGAATGGTGTTTTCGTGGAGGGTGGGGTAAGACCTCCCCAAGACCACCCTTTGGGATGGCTCTGGATACAATGTAAACTTGTTTACTAATTCAAACATCTTGATCGTCGGCGTTTTTTATCTGTATACGAGTAGCATATAATTCAACTAAGATACCTACCAAGAATAACAGGCCCGTTTGTTTTTCACTTTATCGTTAAGATAAATTGTAAATTAAGATGATACTATACTATGCGGAATACTAAATAAAAACTTTTATTCAATTGTTTTTAACATTGTCTGGATAGAGTTGATATTTCGTGTTTACGCAGGAAAAAATTACACATCACAATGTTAGCCAAACGTTGAACGTTATCCGTAAAATATACAGTAGTATATTGGAACTAAGCTGTTGACCGTGGTTTTCTGCTGATCCTAATGGCTGTGCACGACCATTTAATTTGAAACTCAGACTTACTGATAAAATTTGATTATCCCGACATTGTTACTTGACGGATATTTTCACAAAATTAATCAAAGTAAATTTATCAACGCAATGTGAAACGAAACCAGTTTCCGTAGGAAATTATAAAATCCTATTTAAAAAAAAAAAAAAAAAAAAATAGTTCTGGGCTGTGTGTTTTTCTCATCATGAAACTGATAGTTTTGCATTGTTAAAAATATATATAGAACCGATATTGATGATAAAATTGATGCATTTGATGAAATACTATTACATCATTTTTTATGTATCTCTTATTGTTGTCTTGAATTGATACATTTCCGATTTTTGGAATCCATACATTTTTTTAGGGTTATTTTTTTTTTTTTAATTTTATAAATTTATTGAAGATGATACTTATTGCCGACCAGTCGATTATGCACGTTAAAAAAAAAAATCGATAAATAGAATGAGATTAATCGAACAGAATAATCAACGAATAACTATGTAAGTCATAAATCCGTATTGTTACTTACACCGATCATATAAATATATCGCGGACAAAAACGGTGTAAAATAATAATTTAAAAAAATATAAGCATCGTAGTATCAAATAATTCATAATTGGTTGATACACTAAACTTCTGTCAGGATTCCCTTCTTGTGAATAATGCCCGATATGAATAATTCAATATTTCTCAATATTAGCAAATGTCCAAAAATGTATGAGTTGCAATGGCTATCTATTCAAACATACACTCGGCTATGCTTTATTGGATTTTGAAAAATTACGTATTAATATAAATGCGTATCGTGTGGTATGCATTAATAATTAAAAACCTGAAGTTGGTAAAATCAAATTTTAAGAACATTTTTGACAATAGGTTTATAGTTTTTTTTTTTTTTCTAAAAATACCTGGCCATAAATGCGAAAATTACTTAAACTACAAGTATAATATAAAATATATACATAAAAGATGACGAAAAATTGCGTTCCAGTCAGCGTAAAATAAAATTATTGTACTTTTACCATCCTGAGATATAACATCATATTATTTTCCCAATTATAAGTTTCGAATTTGTTTTTCTTTTCGTCTCCATTAATGAAAAGTAATTCTTGAACAGAACAAGAGAAAATTGTCCAAATTAGATTGTTGTCGGGACAATAATTGGAAATATGTTTTTCTTTTATTGCATCAACATCATATACTGTTACGATCATACTTATCTTTCATACTCGAACAAAATCGGAACCTGACCAGTGTACGATAATGGCCCAGCAAACCTATCGTTTGTTTGATATGTTTGTGATTCGATCGTTGATTGTACATTTGTGCAATGCATTTATATCACAACGTTAGCGCAACGGTTACTTCAAATACTTCATTCGAGATTCGTCCGGTCATCGATTATTATTTTATTATTCTGTTCGTTTATCGTATAGATGTGTATGGGACAAATCGCGTACATCGGGTCAAGATGAGAATATTGAAAGTAGACAGTGTTGAGCCTCGGTAGACCATGCACAAAATCTTCGAATAATAGCATTCGCTCACGAGGTCCCAGTGACCGTAATGCGCCAACGACACTCAAAGCTCGAAAGTAGACATCGGTTGTGACCGAAAACGTAGCCACCATAATAACATTAATAGTATTATAAACTTTCGTTTGGGCATGAAAAAATTGTGTTAATATCATTACGCGTAGTCCGGTAATTGAAGTCTAGACGGCTATTGTTTGTAACACTGAGAAACAGATCAGGCTTAATATATATTGTCGGATGAAGTGCCGTAGAACAGTTTATGGACCGTCATCCGTTACCGCGGAAAAACCGCACCCGAAAGAAGAGTAGACCATTTCGTCAAAAATTATCAATGGATACGACATTTTATTTGGCAAAAACGAAATTTTCAATATGAAGTCAGGTTACGAGAAGAAGTTCTAAATTCCGTTGCATATACCATAACAACGTTGGTCTATTCGGTGTATGCATATTCAAAAACACTTCATTGTATTGCTTATAATAATGTGCTCTGGCTTGCGTTATACAGTTGAACATAATATATAAGATATTATGTCGAGATCATTTTTTATGCAAAATGTATGAACACACCTCGTAATGAGATAATTATTATATACAGCTCATTTTGATCGATGACACTATCCGAATAATTACAATGCTTTTGTAGATGAATGATCGATGAAGAATTTTTATTTTCCTGAACCGCTGTTACTGTAAAGATACGAATGGGACTTTATAAATCCAGACGATCCAGTACAACGCTGATCAACGTTTTTAATTTTGATTTTTTTTTTTCCAGTAGAATTGTTTAAATGTAACAGCAGATTTATATTTTAGACTCAAAGTAAAACGAGAAATGTATTGGTCTTGCCATGATTTGTTTTTTTTTTTTTTTTTGTATACGATTTCAACCAGAAAGGTTGCCCCGATCATCACCAAATAAAAAGTAAAAAGTAGGGGAAGAATTTGATACTAATTGGTACTTATACTACTACTTTTACCAAATTACAAATTTCCAAACTGTTTTTTTTTAATAATTTTGAAAACTGAAGTATAGTTATAAAAAATAAATAACAATCATTTGCTGTATAATAATAGTCAAATTTTAATTTTCATCGTAACAAAAAAATAAAAAAAAAATAATCGCAGATTTAAAATTTTTATTGAATACTTATATTACCGTTTCCTATGGAGGGTAAAATATTTTTGAGCTAAATATAGGACATTTTAATTTTCATGTTTTTTAATTTTTAACTTTTTATCGATATTTTCGATATTTGTTCTACCAAAAGAATTAACAATATTATATTATTATATTATTTTATTATTAAAATAGCAATATTATTTTATTACAAAGTTTCTTATTTATAACTTATATCCATTACTGATTAGAAAAATAAATATTAATCTTAGAATCAAAACAAAATGTTACGAGCGTTTGACTATTACATTTCGATAAAATTATAAAATGACGAAAATCCATTACGTTTTGTTGTATTAAAATTCTTAAAATTTTCAAATTTTATACTTAATTATCAAATTGGAAACTACATTTTTTATAAAATTTCCTTTGCAAGGAAAAAAATAATTACTGGAAATTCACAATTGCATTTCAAAAATATAACAGTATAAAATCTAGATGAAATCATGTATTTCAATGAATATCCATTAAATTAAGTCATTTAATTAAAGACTTTTCATATTTCCAAAATATTTTAATATATTTTATGCTGTTTATAGGCATATGGAATTTTTGATTTTTCCATACTTTAAACGCCTTTATTATGCTGTGAATATTAGAACATTAAATATTCAATTTGCCTTACTAAGAAATTTGCTTCTTCATTACGTCCTTTCATTTTAGAAATATAAATAAATCCATTCGACCTGTTTCACTCAAAATTTTTTTTTCAAGAAAAATGGTACATTGGTTTCAAATTTGAAAGAAAAATACAGCAATACCATTTACCTGACCGTGAAATCTTACTAGACCAAGTAGTTTTGCCCTTTATTTATGTTTTAAAATGTTTATTGATTTCCACGTATGAAGTGTTTATTTATTTACTCGTTAAACTCTATAGTCGTAACAGCTTTCAACCTGTTACTGAATAATAAATGTGTTAATGATACGTATTCAGTATAATATTTATGTAATGTTACAATCCGTTCAATGAATATCGTACTTTTATTAACTTAAAACGATTAAGGAAAATGTTTTAAACGGAATACACTTTTTCCAGCATTTTCGTATTTGAGTGTTCTGTGAATCACATATTCCGAAATTGCATTTGAAATGATTTACTATTTTAGTATTTATCTCAAAAATATTTAATTCTCAGATTATGTTAGATACGTCATAAGGATATACATTTGTTAAACTTTTGCTCTAATTTTATTCACAAGAAGTTTTAAACATATATTTAATGCTATTAAGTGCCACCGAACTACTTTTAAGTTGATGGTGGAATAACAAATTTTAACCAATAACCCATTCATCCTTATACTTTCAAAATATTATTTCCATTTAGGTCCAAGATCAAAATATCTTATACTATTTGTTTCTATAATTTCTTAACAATCAATGATTAAAATATTATGTTCATATCACTTACTATTTAATATCTACTGACTACAAAGTGCCAGTTTTTTAAAATTATATAAATCCAGACTGGATCACCTGTATCCACCCCTTCCATCCCAATTGTAGATGGTGAAAATGCACCACCTTAAGTATGCATTGCTATTAATAGGTCAACAGGAAGAACATATAAATATTGATTTTACTGTTTCTAATTTCTTAAATTGTAATGAATAATTTGATTGCACATGTATCATAATACACAGTATACAGTGCAGCTTAGTTATTAATTATTATTTAGATGTTTGTTAAATTGTTGTAATACCTATTATTTAGATTATTTATACAGGTTTAACATAATAAAAAATATTAATTGATAAACAATCAATTAAAATTGCATTTAATGATACGGAATAAATGTCGAACCCAGTTGACGAGAGAACAACATGGAACAACAACAACAACTGCATAGTATTTTGCACATATACAACACTATAAATCTATAGTTGAAACATTTACAGTATAAAATTACATTGTTTAGGACCGCATAATCGTTTTCCAAAATCTAGAATCAGGCTATCTTTACTGGCTGTATTTTTTTTATTCTTTATTTAAAATTATTTCAAACTATTTCTTTGAAACCAATATCGGACAAAGTGGAAAAAGGGCAACTTCACGTGCGCGGTGCATGTTTATTTTTAAAATGTTCTTATTATTTTTGTTTCGATTCTTTGACCTTTGTAGATCAAGTTTTGCACAATTTACTTTTTTTTCCCGACCATTATTCCCGTTAACATTAATCAGACATTGTATCGATCTTTATCTTCTTTTTTGTTATTTTAATTATTAATTTTTTTGTTCAAAACGCGGTTTTTTTATCTAAAATTTTGAACTTACTGGTACGAAATCCCTTGTAATTTTTTCCTCCAATTTTTACCACGATTTAATTTATCATACTTTTGATTTCGATGACTAAATATATCTGTGCAACCTACGATACACTAGAAAAGCACCAAAACAAATGCGTTGCATAACTCTTTCGTTAATTTACGACCGCGTTGAAATTGCTTCAAACGAAACAATCGATCACTGTCTTATCGGCGATACAAACTTGAATTAATGGGCATAACTCACCCGCGATGATTAGACACCGTGATTCAATATCGTTTCCTCGTCCATCAGGAGTACAAGCAACATGATATTGTGACGTTCATTACACGAATATTAAATTTCTCGTGAAATAATCAAGTACCGATAAGTGATCGTTTTTCTCCGCTTTTAACCACGCACGAAATCCTCAAATAATGTACACTGATTCGTGTACGACGTGAAGGCGTAATTAAATCAAGTACCAGTCAAAGTAAGAAATTAATGTATATTCAATTTTCTTAGACAAAAAGATAAAAATAAAAATATTACGTTCGATTTCCCAACGCAATAAAATTAATAATCATCATCATCATCCTCTCATCCATTATCAGTGATTACTCATAACTATCTTCGACCGAGAACAGAAAATACAAGTGTTCACTTGAATATTCATTATTAATATTATGATACATGTCATTTTGCTGAATTTCAATATACTATCTATCGAAACTATGAAATTTATAATTTTTGAAGAAAATCACAATATTGGGTCGACTTCGATCGGACAGACAAATTATTCAATCGACGGGCCAAATAAATTATAAATAATCGGCAGTAAAAAAAAAAAAGAAAAAAAATTCAATAAACTAAGTTATTAAAAAAAAAAACTTATTTTGTATATAAATTAATAGTATTAATTAACAAAGTATTAAAAAAAATGGAGAAAATATTGAAAATATGCGGTATAAAATTTCACATAATATAAATAATAAAAAAATGAAAAATATTTAAAACAACCTACACATTTTTAGTTGTACACTATGAACTACTAGTATGTATACTTTTAAAATTTTCATCATGGTTAATATTATGTTATCGGTATTTTGTATCATTCGTCTATTAGCTTACACATTTGATTAAATAAGTACGGATACACGAATTTAGTTTATGATGGAAAAATTATAAAAAATATATTTTTATTTCAGCCAATCGACCCTTTCTTTTTCGATGATATAATATTGTTAAAAATATATTTGTAAACAATTAGAACGTATACGAATAATTTATATTAATTATTTCAATAATAAACTTTTATTTTTATTTTTGTTCATGTTTTTTTATGGATTTAAGCATGCGACATGCATTTTATTCGGTACCATAAAAGTGAATAAGAATACCAATGATTTATAATTAATTAATGTTTTATTTCATTATTATTTATTAACATAAAAGAACGATGACCGTGCGTATCTCGGAAAATAATCATTTCTAGTCGTAAAACTTAATAAAAAAAGACATTTTCATTTTTTTTCTCGTTACTATTATTTTTATTTTTTTTCCTACATATTGCATAAACATTTGAGCGACCGTTTTAAGTTCTTTGAACAAGTCACGCCGTCATTTAAAAAATTAAATAATATTCCAAAGCGGACGGCTTTTCCAAGTGGAACGAGGAGGAACGACGACGCTTTATAAAACAAGTGCGCATTCTTCTCTTAAATGGTCTACTTTCTACAGCCGTATCAGGCAGTGCATTAGAATGCCTGTGTTTCAAATCCCCAAGTTCAGAACACGTTTAACACGACTTAACCTTGCATCGTATTAAATGTGTATAATGATTAACGATTTGGGTTGTGTAATATATTTTGATTTCGTTTCGAAACTTTGCTCCGACAACTTTAAATGTTCCGACATGAGAATAACTAGAAACGTCCAAAACAAACTATCTAACTGTGGCAGCAGCTCTGCAACAGTAATTGAAATGTATCGATTGTTGCCGGCCGTTCATCCGGCGCACATTGCAAACATTATCCTCCACGTCGGTTGATCCGTCAGGGGCGGGTTTAAGGGGGCATTAGCCCCCCAAGTTTGGGAATAAGCTAACTATTTTACAAAACCTAGTATTACGATATATTGATATATTAATAATTGTTATAAAATATCGCCTATCACCATTGATGAATATGGTATCAATGTTTATTAATTGTATTCATATATTATAATATTACGAATATTTTGATGGAATAACAAAAAAATTAACAAATACTATCGTTTTGTTTTTATTATAAATTATAATATTATTACTTATTTATTTCCACGCGATTTAGACGCATAACACTTTGAGTTACATAGTATGTCTGCATATAGTATATTCTACACTTGCATTTACTTGTTTTGCATCCCTGTGTACAAGTATAGCGATCATATCCCTGTCTTCTTAAATTATAAAAGTTGCGGGCTGTTTCTCGCAATGAAATTGAATTAGTCGGTACGTCTTCGATCTATAGAAATTTTTCTTTGCAAATCATGAATAATTCATATAACCAATTATTGGTTTCTGCTATACAGAGTAACAAACTATTCGTATAGTGTTAATACAGTACAAAAACTCGACTGGTTAATCGAAAATATTAATTATTGTTTATATTTATATTGTTGACTGATTTTATCGAGACAGATATTACTTTTTTCATTCCGATGTGGTCATATCGATGTAGCAAAATCATGATTCTTAAACAGGCAGTACGATAAGTATCAAAAATAAGTTTATACACCATGTTTAAATTGTTTTAAAATATTCATAATATGAATATCTTATATATTAAAAAGAATTATGAAAACTAAAGTCAATCCGTCTGGCCATTCTATCCGGCCGATTTCTTTCAGTTTTTTTTTAAATGAAAGGTACATAGATATCTCATTAATCATTGAAATTTACTCAACTCCTAATAAAGCGACTTTCCCTGTAAATTTCTTATGGGACACTCAAGTAACATTCGAATTCTCATAGCTTCTATTTTAATGAATATATCTTGATCGTTTCACTCTCAGAACATTCTTTTGAGCTATTAACTGTTTAAATTCGTTGAGTTTCAGGAAAGTTATGTGTGCACATTCAACTTTAACTTTCAATGTTTTCCAAACACTACATTCTCATTGAGTCTTACCTAGTAATATAATAACAAACAACTCACAAACAATACTAATATTATTACTTATATTAGCTAATGTTGTTTGAAAGGTTTTGGAATGATTTTATGTAATAATTTCACCCTCTCATACATAGTCTATCCAAATGTTGCGTAAAATATATTTTAATAAACACTCTATGTCATTTCGATTTTCTTTCAATTTTTGATATTATACTCATTTATTGATTTATTAAAATGTGTTTATATATTGATTCGATTGCACCTATACTTTTCATAATATATATATATATATAAATTATCTATTGAAAATTTTCACAATGGGTATACTAGTATGATAATAAAATGAATAATCATTGTTTTTTTTTTAAAATATTATAAATAGGTAAACGTTTTGAAATTATAAAAAAAAAAAACACAATTACATAAGTTATTATAATCAGCCAATAGATAATAATAAAATTATAATTTATAGTGAAAATAAAAAATATTACTGATTGGTTAGTAAAAAAATCGTGGTTCACATTGCCCAGACAGGAACACATTGCTCGTAACATTTATATTACTTATAACGATATTTTCTCTTTGTAATCTCATAACTCATAACTTATAAATTAAGCAATTCTATTTGTTTTAAAACAACAATAAAATGCATATACCACGTAAAATATGTATTTATTGTCAATTTGAAACTTATGTATGGTGTATTACAAATGTTTCATCGGTATTCACCAAAATTACTTTTAATGAGGCAGGCCATACGGGTTCCGCGCCGACAACATCCGACGTGTTATCAGAAAGCATATTTATAAATTATAATTGGTAATGCTTATTTATATTTTATTAGACAATTTCTTTTATGTTTCAATCGTTAATCGTTTTCTGTTACGTTATTCGATATTAATTTGAATCGATTTTCATTTCTGTTTCGTTATTTGTTTTCTATCGCTTATCGTTTACCAATAATGTTATCCGTTGTCCGTTTTCATCTTTTATCGTTATACTATTTGTTATCGATTTCAATTGTTTTTTGAATAATTTAACGTTATACTCATAACGTTATAAAAACGTTTTAGTGCCTTGATTTTTCTTCACTCAAGGTCTACGGCGACGGGGACCTTATCGTTTTTCGCCGTATTTATCTTTGGCACATATCAGCGCACATACGAACAATTGATAATGCTCGATGGTATTGAATTCTCTCGCTCGTAAATGAAAAAAAACAATTAAGGCTGTTCATGGTATCTATCGGAAACGTAATGTTGGTTTTTGTTAAGTACGTTAAGTATTTATTGCATAGAACTCATACTAAGGTACTTAGTATAAGTTATAAGTATAATATATACTTAGTATATGTGATTTATTGTGAAGAAAAATTTTCGGAACGAGGATGACCCACGGTGAAAACGCAAAGTAGGTATCCACCGCAATCGCTGCTGCACCGTAAGACCACATCAAAACCGTTACAAAATGTTGAAACGCGATTTGACCACCGCCACCACGGGATCCAATTGGCAGGGCCGTGAAGAGAGAAACCCGGCCCGGGGGTACATTTTAATTTTTTCTGCGGTATTCATTAAATTTTTAATATTAATTGTGTTTCATTTTTAATAATGTGTAGTCCCTAATTTCCGGGCCCTCTCAAAAATTCCGGGCTCATGGGAGATCTTCCCTTTCTCCCTCCCTTCTTGCCAGGCCTGCCAATGGGACGGTACCGAGTGTCAATCGAAAACATACGCGTGCATACACACATTTATTAAGACGTACAGGATCGAAAGTTTCAATCGTGTACTTGGTAATACTATTGAACCGAAGCTATTGAGTCTTCACGGTCACCGGGAAATAATGAAAAAAACAAAACCAAAATAAATAAATACTCGATTGACGTCTTATGCTTAAATTCAAAGAAAGCATACGATACATATTATTGTTTCGAAAACATTTGTTTTGTTTTTTTCAATCGTTAACAATAATATGCCAATGCAATATAATAAATTATATTTGTTATTGTAACGTTTTCTTTCGTGTTATTCTAAATGTCTTGTTGAAACAGATGAATTTTTTTCGATCCCAGTGAAAATGTACAAAACGTTCAGTGTTTCTGGAACACGAAGACAATATTGCTATGCGTTCCAGGGTCGTGGGTCGACCACTCTTGTTTCGCATTTATTGTTATTAACTTGGGAACGCCGAGTAATTTTAAAGTACTTGACGTGAAATATACAACGCAGCGCGCGTAGTGCAAACATTAAAAACTGGTAGTAGGGGAAATAAAAAGAAGCCCGTTCGGAAGTTTAAACACACACATATACACCCTAACGCTTTCCGAATTGAATAAACGCGTCCATTTCGTGCGTACCGTCTATATACATATATAATACATATAGAGGCGAGTTATGTACACGCAGCCCATTGTGTTGTAGCTCCGGAGAGGATTTCTTTCTTTTTTCACTTTTATCTACGACCTACGGTCTCTCGCACCATCATCCCCTCCTCTCCTTGTCCACCACCGATAATTCAAACGGATATTATATAAATTTACTGACCAAATTCCTACGGTAGTTTGAGTTGAAAACGTTGAACTCTAGAGTTCGAGATTTGGCTTTGCCTCAATCACGAGATCTATATCGATCGGAAATGTAATTAGATTTAGGTGAAATCAATTATTTCCAAACACGTTTTCTGTGCCGAGTTAATTTCATCAGCTAAACAATAAACAACTCGATTATTTGGTATGTACAATTAATACGTAAAACTGTTATTTCCGAAATGGTTGACTGTTTTCTAGTTATAAACTGTGTAATTTTTCAATGGTCCTTTTATTTGGTTACCACGCGTATGTTTTCGAACCTCCATCGATGTTGATCGGTTTTAGAGTTATTTGATAAATACCAAATCTAATCATTCAATAATTTCGTAGCATTTGCAGCCGTCAGCAGTGGAATTTTGGTTGGAGACCGCAGGATCTTTGGAAACAACCTCCACGTAAGAAACAGTTTGGTTATTCGCCAACGATAATCTGTTTAAATTATCAAAAATCAAATGTTTGTACTTGTGTCGCGTTTCATAGTTAACTTTTTATCAATAAGGCGTTCGTCATGGATCTCCTTTATACAAGCCTAGACTGTATGCTCCGTGTTTAGCCAAATCGGCTTAAATATTTAACGCATTGCTGTACGATAGAGGAGAAGAAATCTCACGACGTTAACGATCAATGATCATGACGTGTACATATATATATATATATATATATATATAATGTACATTGGTTGGCATATTACCATCTTAACGCGAGAAACTGAAGTTCTTAACAATATCAAGTACGTTCGCGTGTGTCATCTCCGCCTGTTATTTTTGTACTCGTGTCGTGTTTCGCATATAACTTTCTTTCAATAAGTTATTCGTCACAGATCTCCTTTATGCAAGCCTAGACTGTTTGCTCCGTGATGGGCCAAATCAGCTTAAATATTTAACGCATTGTTGTAGAATAGAGGAGAAGAAATCTCATGACGTTTATCAGCGAACTTTAGAGTATCCGCTGCAGAAATAACTGTTTCGTAGGGATTCCATTAGATAACTCGATCAGCGGAATTCCGCTATCTTTTAATGGATACCGAATAATCACGTAACAGATTTTGAACACTTTCTAATATTTAATACTTTTAAATATTAATTTCGACTATGTGCGTTTTGAGTTTTCGAAATTTCTTATTGCAGACTGTAATAATGAAACAGAATGCTTTTATTTTTCCCGATTGATTTTCGGTCTGACGGTAAAAAAATAAAATATATATTTCAAGCCAATTACTTACTCCCTCAGGGGGGGAGAGGGAATTATTTGTAATACTGGACTTGTGAAATACGGGATCACCGTTGGACATCGAAATGGTTGCGTTCGAAAACCACACACTTTTGATTTCGACCCCAAAGAGGTTGATAAACAAAAAGCGCACACTTTATCGGTCATTGTACAACAAAATACCACAAATTTTTAGTGAGTTAAAACCGCACACTATTTTTAGTGCTAAATTATGGGATAATATATAATAAGCTGCTGAACAATTATCATGTTAACACGTTTTATGTCTTTAATCACCACTCGTTGTTAGTCGGTCTTATGTACCTAACGTATATAGTGGTTAAAACGTAAGTAGTGAAAACAAAATGTGCTAAATACTGTCCTACTGAAAAATAAAAACAAGTTAGTAAATACATAATAGTAATATATATAAATATATATTTGATTTTTAATTAAATTGTATTTATTTTCAGGTGTACTTGTGAAATGTTGAGAAGAATTTTTATTGAACAGAGGTTGTATGAAGTTTTTAAAAAAGCCGGATATTGATTTCAGTTAACAAATTTTGAACATTTTACATTTTTACATTTTTTTTTTTAAATTAATATTTTAAACCATTGAGTATTTTTTTTTTTTTTTTTGATAAATAATTATCAGGGTCTAAATCATAAGTGTGCGGTTTTTGATACAATAATTTTAAAAACTGTGCGGTTTTAACCCACTAAAAGTGTGCGATTCTAGGAATTGTCGAACAGCATATCCTCTATATATTGATAACATACATAGGAGTTTAATCATAATATTATGTGCAGTGGCGTATCCAGGGGGGGAGTTAGAGGGTTATACCCTCTCCCTCCAAAAATTTTTCAATGTTTAGTTAATTTAATGATCTATTGACACAGCGTTCAGTGGTCCTCATTACTTTTAAGATATTGTATAGTTTCATTTTTTCTAACCCTCCCCAAAAAAAAAAAATATGGATACGCCACTGATGATTTGTGTATTTTACATATTAGGCAAAACGTGATTTACGCTGTCGTTGGCGTTTTAGTGGAAGACACCGGTGACCAGCGGGAAAATCGATGAATCCGTGACCTTGGAGCCGCGGGTGAGCAGCAGGTGCGCGATACTAATAATAATAATTTATCATCATTTTTCGACACCTGTAGAGTGATTTATCCACGGCGACAAAATATACCATATTGTTCTCGTCGGGTTTCACGGAGCCGACTATGCATGCAGCCGCGCGCACACCATTTTAAAATGTTTTCTTTTTTCAATTTATATACCCCTTTATTTTTATACATTAATCTTCGTTACATTCATACGACATCGTCGCGATTCGGTCCGTCAGCAGCTGCAGTATTTCCGGAGAGGCAAGGGAAGTGGTGCCTCCTATGAAAATAAGAGGTAAAAGTGGTTAATGTAAATATACAATTGTAATTATTATTGGCTTAATTATTTCAATTTTAAAATAATTTCGTATTAAAAAAAATTTTTTACCATCACAATTACGAAAGCAAAATTAATAATAATGCGTTCAGCACTCGGTATCTCCCATACGTTGATATGTGGACAAATATACGCATACGTACGCATAAACGATTGATAATAAACACACGTGGCTTTCTACGGAGGTACGAAACTATTTCACCTCTGTCGACGGCTGAACGATGACCCACATTTGAAATAGAATTAAGAGTTTGCGCGATTAAGTGTTTTGTTACGTCAAGACGACAACTTTAATAATCCGTAAACCAATAATGCGAAATCTTTGCCAGTTGCTGTTAAAGCGTAAACTACGAGATACAGTGAAACGGTCCTTTTATGATTTTGATTGTTACGGAAAAAAAAAAATGTGATCTTCAAACGATATAAACGAATGTTACGAGGGTATTAGTAAAAAATCGCGCTCATACGTCTAGAACTTGAACGGTTCAAAGTCGTTGTCTCCTCGAAAACTTAAAATCCGCTACCGAATCGTCGGACGTTTGGTACAACTTCGACGCATTTTTTCTGCACACCGTCGTGTCCCACTGTTATTTTTCCGTGGTCCATCTTGCTTGGCGGAGTGCACCGGGGTAGATATAAATCTGCTTACGAAGGGCCGAAGAAACCAAATATTGTGCCCAGGGCGAAACTTAAGTATTTTAATTTATAAAAAAAACTCGCAAAAAAATGGAATATTTTTTATAAACGCAATATAAATAATGATTTTTCTTTATGGCTATGTAAGCAATTATTAATTTTATTTAAATCAATAACTTATCTCTATATATATAAAAAAATAAGTGTTTATTTTGAATAAATTGTATAACCCAAGATCCACCAAACCGATTTCGATAAAAATTTCAGGGCATATTAATTACATTGATATATAGATGGTTTCGGTGAAGTTTTTACACTATGTGATGAGTGGTTCCGGAGTTTTGGCCTCTTAAGTGCACACCTGGCGACATGGCTAAAAACAACAACAAAATATATGAAAAATGAATAAACGTCTATATCTCGAAAACGGCTGCTACAATTACAAAAACACCTGAAATCTTCGCACAGGCAACTATATGTGGCCTGTTTAAGAGTTTATTGTTTATCCTCAAATGGACAGATAAAGAATATTGTCTATCCAAAAGTGTTGAATTAATAAAGAATTTGAAAAAAAATAAATGATATTCTAGGAAAAATTATATGATTTTTATTGCATTTTTATTTTGGTGCTGCGAAGCAATGGCGTGCAGTAGATTTTTGACAAGGGTGTTGAAAATATTTATTTCCAGGTACCCACCCACCCCTACCAGTAAAATCTGAGTTTAGGCATGTATAGCTCTTATTTTTAAGTGTTTTTGGTTGTTTCTTATTAACAAAGATACTAAAAACAACATTTTTTTAAATAAACCTAATATTAATTATTTTTCAATTTTATGGGTATTAATTTATAAGTTTATAATTTTTGGGATTGAGCCCTTCTACTAATTCTCATGTGATGTTTTAGTTCTAGGGTAAACATAATTAGTATGTTGATTTGGATAGCTGAAAAATTGGTTAGTATTAAATTAAACAAATATTCATACAATTTCACACAGAACTAGTCATCCACCAATTCTCTGAGGGTTGTCGTTTGACACCGCTGACCCTCTCTGTGTGCACTATTACTGTGAAGCAGTCATAGGGATTGGCTATTAATTATTATAAAACTAACTCTAACTGTACAATCTATGTAATATTATTTTCGTTTGAAAATTCACGTCGTTTATTTAGGGAATGTTTCTAGGGGACGGAAAAAAGAAAAAAGGTAAATAATAAACATCTGATTTAAGAATTCCATTTAGAGAATGCAATAACTACACACGAGCGAAGCCGAGTTATTCAGCTAGCATTGAACTTGTTAATTTCGTGGACGTCATTTGGATTCGTCAGATATTTTTTCCTGGAGAGCAGACAAATTGGTAAGTCAGAATTTTATCTGGCAACAGTAACTCACTTTGTTTGGCGATGGAACTTCATTGTTCCTGTTAATGGATTGTACTGCTCTGATATCCAAATTCAGGTAATTAAATGCTTCCAAAACTACTGCTGCTCTTACTAATTCCTTAAATAAAAAACAAAGTAATGTTAGAACACTTATAGACACCGATACAATGTTAAAGCTGTTTGCAAACAATTATGGCTGAGATCATTCCAAATACTTATCGTTTTATATGCGTGATTTCGCCATCCATTTATTATATATAAATATAATTACAAAACAATTGCTAGATATCGGTGATCGGAAAGTTACTACAGATGCAGTAGTAAACGAGATGCATAAAATTATTGACCGATGTCTGCACAATCATTGATTCGCAAGATGCTCTCATTGACCAGATATTTCCCAATATACACAGACAGTATACAAATCATGAATGTCTGGTAGAAAAAGCAATTTATCTACAAAAAATTTGATTGTTAACGAATTGAATCTCAAGATACAACATTTGTTACCAGGAGACTTGGTGTCATTCAAATCTATTGATACAGTTTGCGATGCTATTGAACAGTGTTGGGAATAGATAATGCACAATTTATCTAGATAAAGATGAAAGATAATATGTCCAAAGTCATCTAGATAAAGATAATAGATAAAAAAATTAAAATATCTAGATAAAGATAAAAGATAATTTCATTTTTATCTAGAAAAAAAAAAGATATTTTCAAAAAATGTTAGTTTTTGGTTAATATTTCATATTTGTAATAATATATATGAAGATTCAATTATAATCATTATTATCAATAGGCACCTAAATATTTAATGTTTATTTTAGTAATGTAGTTTACTATTAAGCAGTATTTATATATAATGTACAATATTGATATTAATGATAGTTAATCATTAAAATGTGATACAAAAAAAAAAACAATAAAAAATTTCTTATTATCAGGATGAATACAGAATACATAAGAGATTATTTTAAGTTAACAATATTTTTTTTTTTTTTTTAATAAGGCTTCAACTCCTGAGGTTATTAGCCTGTAATAAATACAAAATAGTAGTCATAGAGTATTGATCTTAAAACTATGGGGGCACATTATGTTTAACAATAGAGGGAGTTTGTAGAATATATGTACATTCAATTATTTTTCTAAATTAATTTTGCTAAGCCTATGTTTTTGAAAAAATTGTATATGTTTTTGGAGTTATCTTCGCCAAGTGCTTGTTGCATTGTTAATGGGTTCCCGAGGATTTGTCTGGAGTTGGTGAGCTTGGGGCATTCTAGTGTGATGTGTTTGATTGTCAGCGCTTTGTCACAGAGTTCGCAGGTCGGGCTGTCTTCTTTTGTTATGAGATGCAGGTGTGTTAGGCGAGAGTGTCCAATCCGGGTTCTTGTGGTAACTACTTCTTCGTGCCTGGATGAGGATGGGGGAGTTTTCCATGAGTCGATTGATGGTTTAATTTCTTTTAGTTTATATTTGTTTGGAGTCTTCTCCCACGAGTCTTGCCAGTGACTTTTAGTTAGATAATTTATTTTTGAGAGTGCGTCTTGGAATGTTATTTTATTTATTAGTACCGAGCTGGGTGATGCTATTGCTTCGTTGGCTGCCTTATCAACTAGTTCGTTGCCACTTATGCCAGTGTGGGAGGGGACCCATAGAAATTCTATTTTTTTTTTTGTTGTGTTTGATAGCTTTTCTTGGATGGATTGAATTATTTCATTTTTGGGGTAAGGATTTTCGAGGGCTAGGAGTGCACTAAGAGAGTCACTAATTATAAGTATTTCTTCAGACATTAAGGTCGTCGCGTGTGAGATTGCATTTTGGATGGCTTGACTTTCAGCGGAAAAAAACGTGGTTCAACGATTTTACTGATAGCTGTGATGTACTCAACCTGACGTACTCCATCGATTGTATTTAGAACAATTGCTTGGCTCATTTTTGGGTATGTCGATTTTGCTGTGGTTTCATCGAAACTTTTGCTTGTATTGGTAGTGGGGGGATTGTTTGATGGTGTGATTGGATGTTCGTTCGAATTATTATTTGTTGATGTAGAATTCGGTGCAATGGTATAGGATGTTGCTTGTGTTGTTTGAGGTTCATTTTTTTCTGAAGTTTGCTTTGGAGGGGATTTGTTAGTTTGTTTACTTATGATAGAACGTGATCCAGGGGTGTTAAGCCTAGATACCGGGAATTTGGACATGTAGGATTTTGTTAACGAATTTGGCGATTTTATGGATTTGCCGTCCATATCGGCGTTTTAATTATTTATTAGTGCGTGTGGTTTATTGTTATAATTACTGTGTAAGGTCATTATAATTACCTGTACGGTTGGCTAGCAGATAAGCAGTGCTATCGGTAAGCTATAAACGAACACGTGATAAAACAATACACAGTGTACGTCTGGTTCGGCTGGCTGTCAAACACGTACTGGTTAACAATATTGTTTTCCATATAATCTTAATCTGATGAGTTTCATTATTCTATAAGTAGTTACGATTTTACGGGTTCCAGAGTGAAGTAATGACTATTCAGCGTATGAGTTACATGTGTATACTAAAATAAAATATCTACTATATTTGGAACTTCCATGGAAAAATAAGAAATTAAGTTTAAAAATACCAAAAATATCTTCCTGACATGAAAATACAAACAAAATGTCATACCAAGAAATAATAATTACTTATTAATAATACACGAATTATAATTATGAATAAAAAATCTATATACATAAAAAAAGTTCGGGTTAATTAAGAATTTATAATTCAAGAACGGCTAGACCGATTTTGATGATCTCTGATTTATTGGATTCGTCTCCATACAAGAATAAAAATAACTCTAATCTTGGCAAGAATTCAGACAATTATCTAAATAAAATTATCTAGATAAGTAAAAATTTTATCTTAGATAAGTAATTAGATAATTTAGCGTTATTTATCTAGATAAGATAAAATATGACAAAAAATTTATCTAGATAAGACCCAACATTGCTATTGAAACTGAAAATTACCCAATAAAATTTTTAAATTCATTGGGTTCACCAGGCATGCCACCACATAATTTACAACTGAAGATTGGATCTCCAATTATTTTGCTTCATAATTTGAACACTCCCCGGTTGTGCAACGGCACGCGATTAGTTATTAAAAAATGAATGAAAAATGTTATCAAAGCCATAATTTTAAATGGCAAATTCCGAGGTGAAAATATATTATTACCGCGAATCTCTATTATACCCACGGATGTGCCTTCAATTTCCAATTAGATTGGCATTTGCAATGACTATCAATAAGTTTCAAGGCCAAACGATGTTTGTCTGTGGCTTAAATTTGAGCACATCGTGTTTTTTCACACGGACAACTATACGTGGCATGCTCTCGAACCATCCAGTTTGTATGTGTTGGCGAAAGATGGGATAACAAAAAATATTGTACACCATGTTGCATTAAGGGGTTCATTTTGTTTTTTACTAATATTGTCATAA
This sequence comes from Sipha flava, assembly GCF_003268045.1. NCBI lineage: Eukaryota > Metazoa > Arthropoda > Insecta > Hemiptera > Aphididae > Sipha > Sipha flava. The sequence continues at coordinate 573,533 of NW_020272940.1, forward strand.
ATAGCGGTATATATAATTTTAAAAGATCAAGTTTAATAAATTATTAAAAAATAAATGTTTGATGTTTTTTCATTTTTATATTTCGTCACCGTTCACAGCACTTCATACCTCTTCCACTTATACACCACATCATTACATACCTATATTAAATTAGTTATTTTTTTTCTAGCAAAATATTCTCTAGAAATAATTTATATGACAAAGCAATGTTTGTCGGGTCAGCTAGTTAAAATATAAATATACATTATAATTATAAGTAGGTACTTAAGTATAATTAATAAATCGTAGTTTGCAGTTACAAGAACAACAGATAATGGTAAACAATGAGAAAAACTATATAAATAGGACGAAAGAAAAAAATAATCTACAGTAAGAACTTGATATAATACTGTACGAGCGACGAAAATATTAATATTTATACGGTCCGTGTGGGTCACGATATTGTCCGCGTGGATGAGGGGGAACGACGAAAGGTTCGTACTTTGTTCGGACTGTAATACAAACACTAACCCATTTGTAAAGAGCGTATACGTTCGCTTGCGATCGCGATGAAATATTATCTTCATAGGTCGACAGCGAAGTATTGAGAGAACATCATGGAAATTATTGCGTTTCGTGAATGATATGCACGGCTCGGGACTGCGGTGCTTTCATTTAGGAGCCCCAGCGATGTCCGTACCACCATCAGTGTAAACGAGAAGTCGAGAACTTGGTGTAAGATATATTTTTCTGTTCAATGAACGTTTTATTTACGAGTTTCGTGCGTTTGGCTTCTCGTCATTCGGATGGTTTTCATTGCATTGCAATCACTCTCGAACGCATTAACAACGCGATGTACATTCACGCTAATTAATGAAACTAAAATGACATCGGCCTTGCCCGGAATGTCACAAGAAAACATACGTTTCGTTCTTCTTTCTCTCTCTTCCGTTCCCGCCGCCCTGCACACACTCGACAAGCGGTAATTGTATATTAATAGGCCCGAATGCAAGTAAACAGCAGCAGCTATAAAGATTTAAAATTTAATGTCCTAGGCATTGATATGATATATACATAAGTCGTCTGCGAAGATTATTAGTTACAGTACAACGCCTTCGTATTCTTAACAACAACGGAGCCGGTACAAACATTTTCACCAATTGTAACATGGTTTCTAACTGCTGATGTACACGAGAACCCAATGCATTGAAAAGCGCACAATTATACGGAGTAATGAACTTTTTATTTTTAATAATTTTCGACTGATTTATATTTTTCACAGTACATTCGCTGTATGTTATCGCTATGATATCCTAATAACTATAATAGCACAGGAAAAGATGGTTACCAAAATATCTCAAAAGGATTTACTTGTTTTTTGGTGATAGTGCCGTTTGAAATTGATAAACTCCTGCGAAACGCTCTGTATACATAAGTAAGATTTTATAATTCTCTTGAACACTTATATTTTTATTCTATGTGTATGTTTAACTATATTTACTGGTCAATTCACGCAGAGTAATTATTATTCCATAATTACAATATATAATACATTATAAAAATTAAATGACGATTTTGTATAGTTGAAGCTATGTCGAATGAGAATTGGATGATATAGACTGTGCAACGGTTTCCAAAATAGGAATACAATTTAAAACTAAAAAGACTAAACGATAACGTTTTGTTGTTTTAGTCATATGGCGATTAATCGTTAATCGAGTTCGCGTCGAGGTGACTACGGCAATACAATACGATGGTCTGCGATTATTAGAACCGTTGTCATAACTTTCTTGATATGAATATGAATATAATTTGACCGTGAAAAAAATAATGTACAAAACAGACCGAAAACAGATAAATTGTATATAGTTAAATGAATGCCAATCGACTTCAAGGCTGTCAAAAATAATAATAATAAAAAAAATGATATTATAACATATCACGCAATGAACGAAGTACTTGAAAAACTGTTAATTCATAAGATAATATCTAGAGTACAGAGTATTGTGTTTTATATTAAACTTTAAATTGTAATCATTGAAATAAAGCAGTTTTAATATTAATTTCACATCACAGTTTGACTCTTAAACAAAAACATAGACGGTTTATGCCCAATTAAATTCGCTTTTCCCCCGTCAAGATTTTAAGGTTGATCGTACAAGGCTTTCGGTGAAGATTCTCCTTCCGAGAAAATTCGATCGCAGAAAAAGACCAATCATTTCACGTCCAATCACCAAGGCCTAAAATTGTATGCAGTACGACACACTTTGTGTAATACGAAATGTTAAGTGTGTAGTACAAAATTAAAAAAAAAAATGTTGTGGTTCTATTCTCCCTATATTATGGTTATTTTTTTTTTTAATTTTAAATTTTTTTAATAAATCATTTTACATATTTTTAAAATTCCAAGATGTATCATCAGCAAAATCTAAAATACCAACTTATACCTTACTCATTACTATTAAAGTTTAAAAGGGGAGTATTGCAAAATCTTCAAATTGTGCAGTACGAAAAAATATATATTCTAGCCTCTGCCAATCACGTTCGTACTTTAGTACTAATAAACTTTTGCTCATACAAACGATCATTGTTTCCTTATCGTCGTCTTCGTTTGCGTTTCCTTTTTTATATTTTCAACTGCACCAGCTTTACAAGGTTCGCAACATCGATTTGGTTGCCGTGCGGTCGCGAACGTTTCTGAGGGCCGCGAAGACGCGCACTGTCATCAGCGTTGCGGCGCTGTCACCGGCAGCCTCTCGTAGGGTGAAAAATGAAGAACCCTCGAGCGAAAAAAAAAATCACGTACCGTCGACGGACGGAACCGCGCAGAAACGTTGAGGCGGATCTTGTAAAAACATATTCGGGCTGTTGATAGCGTTATGTTTCTTCGTACCGACCGCTCCCGTGGCAAATTCACATGCCCCAAATGGTCGAACGGTTTTTGCAGTGCCCGCGGACGCTGTCTGAAAGTCTTGTCGGTCCCGTCAGTACGCGTGACTTCGTCATTCGAAATTATCGTTTTCGAAGCGAAACTTCTACGAGCGCGACGGACTCGATCCAAGATCTATATATTTCTAATCGAACGCGGTTCTATCGTGTTTGATGATCAAACGATCGAGCTCGTGTTTTTGATTTACCGTCGTGTTGTGGGCATACATATAATAATTTTACGGACATACATATCATGTCACGGGCATACATTCTATCACATAATGTTACAGATATATACATAAACGTTATAACGATTTGCATTACAATAATACAATTGTTGCGTAGTTAGATAATAACAATGACATAATAAATGAGTTCCTATGAATATCAAAATCACACCCGTGGATAAGTTAAATATTACGGTTGCTTATGGAATCAAAAGTAGTTCACAGTCATTGTATACAGGAAATCTAAAATAAGAAATAGACAATCAAAACAATAGTGACCACATATTTGTATCATTAATTATGGGCTGGACTGGAAATAGCTCACACACACACACACAGGAATTATTATTTTTATTATTGTTTTTCATACACACACACTTGCGTCCATCGGATATATAAGGGGGTCCCGAATAGGCCCTATGAGAGATGTGTTTTAGTCTTGTTAATACTTCACACCAGTTCCTTTTATAAATTAAATATTTTGACTTAGAATAATTTTACTAATTAAATAAATTGGACTTAGAAATATTTCAATAAAGTTAATATTTCAAAAGTCTTGAGTTATTTATTTAAATACTATCATTATTCTACATTTATTACGTAGCTGTAGATTTGAATGTGCTCATCTCTCGTTGCACTGTCCGGTACCCATATATCGGCACGCAACAGTCGAAAAAAAAATTATAAAAATAGACGAGCATCAAAATATAGCGTTTTACAAGCTTTAAGGTACACACGGGCTTTAACTCAAAATGGGTTTCGGACCACCGAGCGACGGCTCTGGTCTGAACACGTGATTGACTAAATCCCCTCCTCCTCATGAAATGGAGAACGACTACTATTTTTATCGCTGAAATAAATTTTTTCCCCGCCAAAACTTGAATCGTCTACAATTTATCTACAATTTCATACGGTATGTACACGCGTTGGCCGTATGCAGTACCGCACACCGCTGCGGCCGAGTAGCCGCAGTGCCGGGTAGGAGATGGGCGAAGAGGGCAGTTGCCTGCCGGTGGTAATTTTTTAGCGGCCAAAGCGAAAGCTTCTCTAAATGTATTATCATTTTTAGAAAGAATTATTAATCGTTGAAAAATATGTACAACGAATAATGATAGTAATATTATATCGCCTACTGCAGAATTATCAGTTGAAAGAGTGCTCAGGGTATTATTAATAGTGAGGGGCAACGATATCGATATTGTGACACATTTTCGACATCGATATCGTTCTACAATTGTATGATATATTGTGATGTAAAATTTAATAATTTTTCTCGAAATACATTTTTTATTTTTAGATTCTAAGCTTTAGTAAATTGTATTGTGTGTGCCATGTAATAAACCATTAACTAATGATATTAATATGTAATAATAATAAAGTAGTAATAAAGTTGGTATACGTGTAACTTCAAAGACGAGAAATGGATTATCTTTAAATCGATTTAACAATTTTCTCTTTTTGAACTCTTATTATAAATCCACTAAAACATCAGATCATACTTTGGTAAGAAAACTATATACTTTTTAATTTTATAAAATACATATATTATAAAATTTAATTGAAAATTATTTATATTAATTAACATAAAATTTATTTTCTAGGATGCAGCAATTGGATTTTAAAATAAAGAATAAAAACAGAGTAATTCTGTTTAGTTATGTTTATTTCAATAGTCATAAGTTAAGACAAGATTTACAATAATATTTATTTGATTATCTGAATGCAATTTCTTATTGTTCAATAACCAATGTTTAATAAATAAGGAAGTAGTACGTATGGAAAAAGTTTACGATTTTGGTATACCAATAATAAATATCAAATACGATTCGATATCGTACAAATTACTATATCGTGATACAATATCGGGAAAATCGGAACGATATCGAAACATAATATTATACGAGTATATTACAATGGCTTAGCACTAGAAACCTATCAAGGAGCTGTGTGTCCTTTGGCCCATGTATTTATGAACATATTTTATTTAAACAATTTAAACAATTTGCTAATTGCATACGTTGAAAAATATTTTGATATACACAAATTATAGATAGGTTAAGTATTTGAAAGAAATTAAGAAAATTATTATAGGTAGTACAATTAAATAGTTATATACATATTTATATATATTATGTAGTGTAGGGAGGGGTGGGTCATTGTTTATACTTTGCTTATGGTTTGAAATATGTTTTTCACTCCACTGACACTGACCATTACATAATTTGGATTGACAAAGATTTTTTAAAATCATTGGAGGAACTACTTTTAAAGTTAGTTATATTAATTTACATTTTGTGGCCTTGATTTATAGAAGATAGGAAATTGTCACCATTCGAATTGTAAGACATACAAGTTAATTTTTTCCAATAAAAAAAAAAAATAAAATAATCATACAAATATGCATACAAGAACGAGTATAATGAATAATATATTATAACAATTAATACCACATATAATTACGGTATAATAAGAATCAAAAAATGGTTAGATAATAGTTTCAAAAGTTTGTCCTTCATACCTTCGGTCCTTGGACTGGATAATAGTTATGGGTGGATTGATTTTTAAAGAAATTATCACTCATTTATTTAATAAAATAATTTTCAGCAAAGTTCAATACAAAAATATACTGTTTATATATTTTATTATGCTAAGTCTAATTGTCGGTAGGTTTTTAGGTTTTTTTTTTTTTTTATCAACCTGTTTAACATTTTATTGTTTAACGAAGATGTTATTTTTTTAACCAAATATTCAAAACATATATTCTATCCGAGTTCAACATTTCATTATTTCATTCTAAATGGATGGGTCAATTTCTTATATTAAAGATTTAAAGATGAAAATGTATTTTAAAATAGTCAATTTCGTGATAATTGCATACAATTTTAATTTGTTAATAAGTTATATATTAGCTTACAATTTTTTTAATAACGTTAGGTGATAATTATATGAGTAGAGTGATATTCAATTTTTAAGTCTTGATATGCAAAAATAAAAATTTGATTACATAAATACTTTCAAAAAAATGAGGTATTTCTAAAAATGATTTTTGTGCTTTTTCAAAACTTTTTTTGAAAAATGTTTGTATATGAATATAGGTAAGACACGGATATAAAAAAAGGATAAATATGTGTTATTTATAAGTACAGTATAATTTCAGTAACAGTGTAATATAGTTATAAAATGAGTAGTAATAATATAAGAATCAAAAAAAAAAGTTTGTGTAAGAACATATAAGTAAGGTAAATATAATAAAAAGACTAAAAATTAAATAATGAACCAATTGAAATCTAAATTTGCAATGATCAATGAATAGATATTGAGATTTTTCATTGACACATTCAGTTTGAAACTTCGAAGAATCAAATGTTCTAATTTTCCGTACAATCTTGCACTTTACTTGCAACAACTGTTGCACTTTCGGGATCATTCATCGTAGTCTTTGTCGCGTCCTCTACCACGTACAGAAGCATATCCACGGTGTAAGCCGCAGCCAGCATTGCCTCTTGTTCGTCTTCCACCTCTTTCAAAGCCGCAATCGAAGATTGCAGGACCTCTTCCTGCGCCTTACTTGTAACAACTGTTGCGCTGTCGGTTTCATTCATCGCAGTTTTTGTCGCGTCCTCTACCTTATACAAAAGCATACCCACGGTATAAGCCGCGGCCAGCATCGCTTCTTGATCGCATTCCACCTCTTTCAAAGCCGCAATCGAAGACCACAGGACCTCGTCCTGCATTTTCCACGGGAGCCGCCCTGTTGAAGCCGGCTGATTGGTACCACCGTTCCAGTCACCTGCAATAGGACATCTTCGCTGTCTACCTTCTTTGACGGCAAAACCCATTCGTCCGTCACCACTGCAATAGCATTGGTACAAATGCAGTGATGGCCCACCGCCACTTTGCATGCTGATCGATTGACTGCCACAAAACACTTACTGTGCATAACGGTTTTGCAATCTGTCGAAAAATAATTTTATGTTTTAATTAGAAATTCATCGTGAGTATCGACGCTAATATATAATATGTATATTATATATAATTTCAAAAATATTAAATATACAATAAAAATATAATTACATTTCTGGTCTTATACTACTTATACTTTACTCACCTATGTATTTTATCATTTTTCTTAGTCGAAAAAAACATATTTTTTTTACAAATCGAGCATTTCTTTGAACTGGAAATGATTTGCTTAACATTCTCATGGTTCGTTACACTACAGCTAACGTTAGTCGTCATTTTTTAAATGTAATTACTTACAAAATATATTATTATGCTTAAAGTTTAATTAAATGCGTTGACTGGTTTAATGTCAAAACGGGTTGTGATTCAATAATCCATAAAACCGTTAAAAAGTAAACATATTCTTAATGATATCTACAGTTACGAAACAAGATCTGAAATTCGCTGATTTTTCGACACAGCAAAGAACATTATAATGTGTTGTTATTACGATTACGAGTTATAATAATTCAAAATCACAATAAAATTACCTGGATTCAAATATTAAATAAAGAATTATAATTGTAGTAACAGTTTACAGGTTCGGCGTTGTACAATTTTATCGGGGGGGGGGGGGGGGGTGAGATCAAGTATTGCCGACTGAAATTTAATTTATGCCGGCTCTTAATTTCTAAAAAAAAACTACGTGAAATATAAAAATTCCTGGTTTTGCTGTGTTAAGGTGAAATAAAATAGTTAAAACAAAAACAAAATATATAACTAAAACATTTTAAACCATTTTATGCATAGTTAAAATATTTGTTACTTGTATTTCATACGGATGTAAAGATACAAGACTGTCGGAACTATTTTAAGATCTAAAAAATAAGTTGTGTACGAATAAAAATCAATTAGTGTTTATTAATAACTCAAAAAATTAAGTAAATAATAAGATTTTTTTTAATTTAGCAGACAGTAGATGGTAGTAGATCATATTTAACAAAAAATATTACCAGATTACCTGACGTATAAAGTATAATTGTTGTATTTCACATTTATTTATTATGTGTTATAAACAAATTCAACCCATTAATGTACAAAAATTACAATTAGGTTTACACATTACACTTATTTCGATGGTTTTATTCAAATCAATACATCGTCAAATAGTCGAATCGTCGAATAGATAAAAATATTTAATAAAATAGTATTTAATTCTATAATTACATTTTTATTTTCCTGCACGGCTTTCTTGTGATATAAACCACCAATCACCAATCATCGTAATAATAACAAAATATTATATGTGGGTACTTGAGATAGGAATTGCCGAATGCCGAATAGCGATAGCAATGATATGCCGATGGACTTAACGTTGTACAACGTACACAAATAAATATATATTATAATATTATAATACGGGTCCATACTCCTTAGGCTGCATCTACATTGGAAACGTATATCGTCAGACACGTATATCGGACGATGTTGTACGACATCGTCCAACGTCTGATTTGAAACAAATACACGCGTACAAGTGGGGTCACCTACAGTACGATGGAACGGCAGCACGTACGTCGTCCGACGCGTTCCGACAGGTTCAGACCGTCGGTTGAAAATCAAATCATTTTGTTTTTCGTCCGACGTCGTTCGACACATGCGTATCTAAATTGTATACATTATTAAAACCATAAACTTATATTCAAACTTTATCATTTTTATAATATAAAATGAATAAAGCCCTTTTAATTGAACCAGTGAGGGAAAATCCAGACTTGTGGGACCAGCGGACAAAGAATTACCACAATAGAGACAGAACATTTTTTTCAATGGCCTAACTGTTTCAGTTAGAAACCAAAGAAAAATATCATCCTCGGAGTCACTCATTTTTAATTAGCACTTGAACAAATGATAGCTCAATGACTACTGAAATAAAATATTTACAACAGGTCCTCATCATGGGATAAAATAAGCGCAGTCGTCCGAGGTCAGACGACATCCTTGTTCAGTGTAGGAGATTACCTTGACTGCGTATGTCGTCCGACACGGTGTCGGACGACAATCGGATCAAATACATTCTCAGTGTAGGTGTAGCCATAGCCGACAATATCAGTCGGCAGTATTTATATTTCTAAATCAGTAAATTCTCGACTGCCGGGACCCGTTTCTATATTAAATATTTATTTTTTTTTTTCAAAAAGTATTATTTCCAACGGACAACGGCTCCCTGAAATTGCCGACTGATAATTACAAAAAATTCAACAGGGGGGGGTATGTCGATTCACCATACTCCCATTGCTGCCGGCCCAGACAGTTTATTTTGAATTTAAAATACATGTTTATAAAAATAAGTAAGTGAAATACAAATTTGTATTTATTGAATATATTTCTCTCAGTAAATTGAATGATCACTACTGATCGCATGCTCATTCATAGGTAATACTTCGTATACTTCCGTTGTTCAAATCATCTCGAAACACGAACGCAAAATTTTAGTATCAAAATACTCCAAATAAGTTTTCTCGAGATCATCGGCATCTGCTCCACTTTTTTTATTCTTTATCTTATCTTTTTTAATTCGATATTCATTTGATACCGAAGATTATGTAATTTTCTATTGAATTCTACAGTATTAATTTTTATTTAATGAATTTGCAATAATTTCTGTTTATTTTGCCTTCTGTTGCCTGTCTCTATATTTGTTTAATGTACAATTCCATAGTTCGGGAGATGACTCCAGAAGTTCAATTAGAGTCTAAAAAATATTCTTGTTCTATACAACATCGCATATCGTAGATAGAATTACGAACAAATATGAGTAAAATAATATAAAATAATAAAATAATTTAATATGCACATATGGTAAATATGTTGAAGAAAATCCTATAGATAGTACAATTGAATAGTTATATACTTATATATTATTTAGTAATGGAGGGAGAGGTGGGTCATTATTTAAATACTTTGCTTAGGTTTTGAAATATTCTTGCCACGCCACTGGTCACGTAATATGACGTGATGTGATGACGAGGTTAAACCGTAATAGCAACGTTAGTTTTTGTCACAATATATGTTTACGTAGACATTTTCAAATCGTCAACGCGCCGTGACTTTAGGTCCATGTCCCCAGCATCCCCACTTTGAGATTTCGTTAAAAAACCCGGGGTGATCGTTTTTACTCGGTTTGTACCGGTTTGTATTGCAAAATTCATCGTTTGTACCGAAACCCTTAAAAAGTTACAAACGTTTTAAATTGGGGGTGCTGGAGACATGCCAGCACCTCTACTTTGAGCTGGAATTGAAAACATTTTGGTCTCCATTGTAAAATAATAATACTGTTTTGGTTTAAACCTTCAAGTGCAAAGGATAAAAATAAATTACGATGGTCGAACTTGAATTTATAGTTTTAAACAATTTTAGTATGGAATATTGCTGTTTGTAATGTATATAAAAATAGTAGGTTCGATGGAACTCGTTTACGAGATATTTTTGGTTTGTTTCGACACTGCGTTTATGAACCATAGATCTATAGTATCGGTATGAACAGTTTGCTTTAGGAATTGATTATGGATAGTTAATTTTATTTTAACAAGTTTTATAATAATTGAAAAAATTATACTAAGTCAATGTATCATAAACACCACGAGTGGGTTATAGATAATATAATACATCGAGAAAGGATATACGAGAACGCGAACAATTTTCCACATAACGTTCGTATTCCACTTACTGGCAGTATTACGGTACATAAATAACATTAATGAATGATGTTCATTGATGAAATCAAAAAAATTAACAGTAAAATGCGTCTTTTCAACCATATGGTTTTTGTATGTATTTAAATTTTAGTCGTTTTTGTCGTCAAGAAAAAAATGGTTATTAAAAATGTAGAAAGACTATTATTCAAAATCGCAGAAAAATGTTTATCAGCCTAAACTGTATGGGCCCGTACCACATTGGTGTTCAAGAGACCTCTGGGCTTCCGCCGTAGCTAGACCCCTCCTTTTAATCCGGCCATGGGGCGATGGAAAGTTGTACCGTTTCGTTCACGTACTGTCGATTTATTTTTACATTTACAAATTACTATCAATTCAATTATCGTCCGCACTCCGCACAAACAACAAGTATTTTATTATTGGGTTTAGCGAGCGCTGGATTTTAAATTTAACTCGTTTAGTGCGCACATGCATGGTTTAGAAAAATATTTATACTTTTATTATATTTTTATTTTTTAACGAGTACAATATATGAATCGTATGAAACACAAAACAATTACTTAACAAAATTAAGATTCAAATTGGTGAACGGTACCACGGTACAAGATATGCGGTTTGATGTGTAAGAGCTGACATTCATACAAGTCTTTGGTCAATATGGCTAAGTCTAATATTAATAGTGTGATATGTGTTCCCCCTTGCAATATAATTCGTAAGGACCTACATTTATGTAAGTCCGTAACACCCTGTTGGGTTTGAACATATTGAACTGTGTTTAAGATGCATGATTCGCGTGTTTTCACGAAAGATAAAGTTTCGTCGATCGATCAAGTTTTTAATAGTCAGTGATGTCCCCGTCGATTTCGTTGAGAGTATGGCTTTAAGGTGTAAATCTAGCGTCTGAACGCCATTTTGCACGACCATCGGTAAATTTCACAAATTGCATGCTGTCTATAGTTAATCTAATGCTTGAGACAATGTCGTGAAGGGCAAAACGTTTTGAAGCGTCAAAGGGATCTCGACGCACCTCGCCCGCTTAAATCATGAAATGCTGGTATTTCCGGCGATACTACGTACGAATTACGTACTTCAATGTATAAAGGATGGGTAAGTCAAAATACCCTGTGCTGGACATTTTGGTTAGAAAAAAAAAAAACTATGACTATTTGACATTTTTACACCGAATTATATTGAACACAAATGAACAGTACGTTCAGTTACACCGCAGATCGTTGGGAAATTGTCTTAAAATCTTATGCAAATAATCATCATACGAAATTGTTCTTGTTGAGCTCATTTTATGAATGTTCGTTCGAATCCATACCAATTCACATACATCTTGACTGAGTGAGGTTGGTACGGTGTACACTCGTAGTCAGTGGCGTAGATACAATTTTTTTCTGGGGGGGGGTTGTTTAAGAGTAAGTTTTTAAGTGTTCTTAGTATATCTTAAAACGAGGTCATATGTAATAATATTACATTTAAAATGGTATTATTATTATGTCCCGTATTTAATGAAAATTATTTTGTTATTCAATTTTTAATATATACCTAATCATAGTAAAATCAAAATATTTTACTATAATATGTAAATATTAATAAATAATAATCAAATATCAATAAAAAAAAATTGTGTGGGGAGGGTGGAAACCCTTTACACCCTCCCCGTAACTACGCCACTGCTCGTAGTGACTTCGTGATTGGCACTTTCTTGGATCAAACATTTTAATGCACAGAGGTCTGCATTTTCTGTGCCATACTAATGGTTGAATAAGGTTCATATTTTTTTCTTTTTCTTTTTTTCCCTCTACGCGTATAATCGATCGACAATTTTTTATCCGTTTTTTAAAAACGAAACGAACAATAAACACTACATTTACATGTATCTGATACCAGGCACATATCCACGTACCACGTTGAAATGTTCGTAAAACGTAATTTCACCATGTAAATGATTCGAAGTTAAATCGTCTATGACGCGTCTGATGAAAGTAAACAAAACAACTCAAACATTAAGTGTGAGCAACGATCGACCGATGTACAAACATACAGTTTATTTGTTTACAATATCGATACGCAGTAAACATTTAGTCGTAAAACGGACAACATGGTTATTAAATATTATAAACTTTTCGGCATCGCCAAATCAAAAAATGTAGGAACAACGATGAGAATGTAAATGTATTCATCGACGGGAATATAATTTAACGAAATCGCGAAAATGTACAGGTTCCAATTTCGGCACAACATTTCAGATTTCCCCAGGTGTATTAAAACGGTGTGATGTTTGTCTTGATGGTTCGACTATTTTTGATTATCCATCAGATTCGAGTTGTCTAGATATGCTTGAGAAGTATTGTACACTTTTGAGGGTATTAATTCGAAAAACTGTAAGGCTTTGGTATCATACATGGGTTGTACCTGTTAGGAAATACGTTGAACTAAAAACGCACACGGTATTCGTTTTTGATAATAATATGGTCGAGCATAAACGATAACTAAACGTTGTCATTACAGTGACGTGGCACCCTTGGAAAATTTTATTTTGGCGCTTATTTTATTCACAAAATAATCCAATTTTACTCAAATGCGCCTCCTTACTTTTCTGCGCCCTTGGAAACCATCCATTTCGCCAACCTCTAGCTACGGCATTGTATGATTACGAATATTTGTTTCATAATTATTTTACGATAAAAATTTTTCTTACCTCGGCTATACTGTTGCGATGCATACGTTGGCAGTACGGTTAACGTTGGACACACACATTAAACAATAATATAATCAATTAAACAAAATATAACTATATAAACATGTATTAATATTAAAATTAATGAAAAAAAAATAATAATAACAAACCTATAACAATATAAAATAATCAAGTGTTAATAATTTATATTGACTTATCAAACTCATCAAACTTCTTTTGTTTTGATAAAATCAAATATTCTCAGGAAGTTCACGGCCATTTGTCCACTCGTGTACATGACTTATAAAATAATATATTACGCCCGTGTTATATTATTGTTTTGATTTTTCGATTTTGAGTTCTGTCATACACGAGAAAATGAACGTAAATAATAATAATAATAATAATAAGTCATCCGGATGGTATATAGAAATATGTGCTCGTAAATATTTTATTCGCCTTCAGGTCGTATATTGTTTCTACTGCAGAACAATACGATTCAGTATCGTTCCCTGTTCGTCCCGTATTTATACGTGACTTTATTTGAAATCTTAAACTGCTTATCGCATGAGCCGTACGTAGAAAGAATATAACGTAGTATTTCTCCGGCACATGTTTAATGAAATAAATAAACGTGTGCAATAGCACTTGATAACGAATTAATTTCGGTTGTAATATAACATGTCGGATTTAATAATTAAGAAAGGATTTTTTAAGGTCCTAACCACTCCTTCCATTGAGGATTTTTTTTACATACATTTATACCGAGAATATAGTCCTCGTTCTATAAAAGTTAAACTGACTTGAAAATTCATACATATTTATCAATTTTTGTTTTAACAGTGCCAGTTTTTTGATTTGATGCACTTTTCTTTGGACGTTAATGTTAAGGTTATTTTTATGTATATAAATATGTATATATATATATATATATAAATTCAAAAATTGTTTTCCACGTTTAAATGTATACAATACGACTATAAATACATAAATACATGTATGTATAATAAATATATCTAGATATATTCGTAGTCTTTTAGTTTTACTTTTTTTATTTAATTCGTATAAGCAACAGTATGCGTTTCGATACAAACAAATAAAAGCTACATCGTATTTGTTCATTTATAACATTAAGTCGGTCGTCGTTAGTGTTTTCTCAAATAATAATAACACAAAAGAATATGTATTTGCATAATGGTTTTGTTTTTGTATATATTGCAATAAGCCCGTGGTTCAGCATTCGAATACAAATAATGTACATAATACTGTAAGGTTTAAAGTTGAAATTTGTGAAAATTAGTTGATCCGGGTGCTGGTGTAACGTTACCCCAGCACCCGTAAAATGAAATTGAATTTCGGGGAGGTTCGGGGGTTGTACAAAATTTAATTTTGTTTGTACAAAATTGTACAAAATAAAGTACATAATACTGCTTGATTACAATTCATGTTTTCGAAAGTGCGGGTGCTAGGGTAACGCACCTTATCGTACGGGATTTTGGTTGTAAATTTATGAAAAGTATAAGGCACATATTAAAAATATAAGTAAAAAAGAAAAAAAAAGAACTGCTAGTAGATGAATGGTACAACAAGTATAGCTCAGTAATACAGCGAAACAAGTTATCTTCTCATGATCGACCCTGGGCACTACTTGATGAAATCGATCAAACCAAATTTTTCAGGTTCAAAATAAACGGTTTGTCGTGCTTTGACGAGTTGTATGTTATACATGTTAATCGTAACGTATCTTTACCCATCTACGAAACTATATCATGCGGTGTACACCGCTGCTATTGTGAACGGTTTTTCGATTATATTCATCTTTCGTCGTTATATTTAATCGTATTATTAGTACCCGATCTAATAACAACTTTAAAATTATTGTACAATAAGTATAAGTATAAATTACAATTATAAGACACATTAAATTTGTTTCGTTTGTAATCATAACATAGATCAATGACGTGTACAATTGAGTAAAATAATAATGTAACAATAGAAATTAATTGAATATTTTAAACAATAACAACATGTGCCTCATGTAACCGTATAATGATAAAATAATTTCGAACGTAAAATCTCTACAAGAAAATAAAATCATTAATATTAAAAAAAATCATCTCGTTTCGGTCAAGTGGTCTAACAATACTACGAAAGGTATATACTGTGCGTGTATAATATTTTTATAGTACATTATGACCGCTGTGTGTGTGCGCGTGCGGCAGAGGAGATCGGAAGTATAAAATCTCGAATTTCGATGCACGATAATAATAATAATATTTCTCTCTGTCTTTCGCGCCACAGCGTGTTCCGACAGTAATAATAGCTAAAATAATAATAATAATAATAATAATAAAATATTACATTTTTAATACACGTATAATACGAATGACGACTACGTCTGGCCGAGAAGTCTGCGAAGACGAATATAACGTTCCTGTGAATGCGTTTTGAAATCTCTAGCCCTCCTATCAATCGATCGCAGTCTTTGTCGTCGTCATCATCCTCTTCGACTCACCCGGTCCACACTCCCACGAAACAGAATTGTAGTCGCACTATATGTGTCGGGTCAAACGTCGAGTTTTTTCAGATCAAATGCACTGCGATGCGATGGTACGGGGACGAACGAGAACACCCGAATAATTATCAGTAATGATATTATCCGCTTTAAATTGAAATGTTCGATTAGTGCGCTTCCGGTATAATGGGAAGGATCAGAATTAGGAGCGGTGATGTATTGCACACAAAGGGAAACGAATGCGGCCTTTGACGAGTAAGTTTCGAAATGGCAATAAAAATAATTCACGCGCGGCGTTCTATTTAATGATTACGGTCCGTGTGGACATTACAATATTATGGACATTTGAAATTGCAAATGATCACAAATGTTTCTGTAACATATCAAAATCAGAACATATCGCGAAAATATTTTAAAACCATATGACCTGAACGAGTTCAACGAGGTATATGATTTCAAAAAGTTTTTAAACTTATAATTTTTTCTTTATTTTTCTTATTTTAATATTTAATTCAAAAATATCCAACCATGTGAAATTTGAAACGTCATCTATACGAGCATTACACAATGAACGTTGACACAGTGGAAGTGTGATTGAATCATAGAAGAGAATCATTTTCATGGTCTTAACACAAGCATATAAAAAGAACACAGTACGTTTGTTGTTTGCTATTTTTTATTTATATTTTTATTTATAATTTTTTTTTAATAGGCACCGGATTGTAAATCGGACCCAAAATAACGTTAATGTTCCACGACCTTAATATTAATAAAAATAATAATAATAATAATAATAATAATAATAATAATAATATGTACACACGACAAGGTTCGATATAATAAGTAATACGGAGTAAGCGAACATATTGGTTTACTACAAAAACTATTGTTCACCAATCACAAAATGTATTCTAAAATAATACATGTATAGAGAATCGAAGGGCTGAAGACCACGGCCGTTGCATCTAAAAACTGATTTTGCACACAAGACCCATTGCAACGGTAGTGTGCAATGTCACGTTATTGTTACAATGAAATTTCATGTCGATGCATATAATGCCTCTTGAACGGAAAAAATGTAATATTATGCTAAAAGGGTCCGCAATCCTTCGGTTGTACAGATTCAAACTATTTTCAAACGTGTAAGTGATGTAGATAACATAAAAAAAATTACATATAATATATAAATCTAAGAAATAATAATAATAATAATAATAATTATAATATTTATATAAATATTAAATTGTATCCTAATTAGGTAATAAAAAGTCACTGGGTAAAAAAAAACCTATGCATATATACATAAAAATATATTTATATTTATACGTATACTAAGACGTCTAAGACGAATACAATATCTACATGCATCAACTTACGTACACACTCTCACACACACACAGACATACAAACATACATACACACATGTATACATATTATAATATTATAATAATTTTGGACGGTAAATTTAATATTTATGTCACAAAAGAATATACTGAGCAAATATTATTATTTATTTATATATATATATATATATATATAAATCATATTTTATCGTCTTGACACGTGGACGGAAGGGGATAGAAAAGAGGGTCACGGGTGGGCAGCGATATCGCACGCGTTTCCGGTCCGTGAACGATCCCCCTGCATCTCCTTCGTTCACCGTTTCCGGTCGATCGCTATCCGCGAATCCGCTCTTGCCGCTAATTAGGTTGGACGATTGTCAGGTAACCGGATTCAGGGCCTGAATCTGGGGGAAGGTTGTGAAAACGGGGAAAGACGTGGGATGCGGAGGAGTGGGAGACGGTGACGGAAGTTTACGGGTATGCGACGCGAAGAGACGTGATGCACTTAACCGCGCTTGAACTTTAGCACGGCCATGCTGATGGACAGGAACAACACGATCCACGATATGGTGGAAACGAAGCCCAAGTACACATCGGGTTCCAGCAGGTTCCATCCTCGGGTCAATATGCTCCGCAAAGAGGTCGTGGCCATGGTCAGGGGTAGGCAGTAGCTGACGTACCGTAACAGGACGGGCATGCCCTCCACCGGCCAGATGACACCTGAAACAGTGATAGTGCGATCGGGTTATAGCAGAGAATAATGATAACGATATACAGGACGATCAATTGCCGTTTACGATAATGTTATAAAATAATATCGTCCGTAAGATAAAGCTTTTCTATACGTTTACACCTTACATTCATTGTGTACGATATTTATTCGTAATTCACCACGAGGCACACAGCTTAAACATAAGAGCATGAACTTTTTAGAGATACTGAAATCTATGCTACTGAAGTTTTCAAACATTCAACCAACAAATTACGTAACGCAATTATTGTACAACCCTGCAATGACCACCATATTTTTAACACTCCACCAGGGTTGGCTGTGTTATGATGACATGTGCAAATTAGGATCAGGACAAAAATGGTTATTTTTTATAAAATAATTTATTCCTTAAATAATAATTCTTTTATTGAGAATTGTATTACTATTTAATGCAAATTTAATTTTGTAATCACACACCAAAAAATGTTAAAATGTAAAAATTTGTACTAGTCTAAGAGTATTACGCAAAATGTCAAAATATTTAAGTTTTCTTAACATTTTTTATATTGGTCGATCAGTCTTATAACTTTTAATATTCGTTCGTGTCTTATTCATATTGGTTCTGTTATCATATTGATTCTAATAATTACATTATAGTGTATAAATGCATTTTTTAAATATTCGCAACACCTATGGTACACGCCTTTCAAAAACAGATAAGTGTGAATTATACTGACCTGTTGTAATGTGCACGTGTATAAATACAAAATCATTCAGAATTTTTTTTTTTTTTATCGTTAGAATTCGATAATATTTTAAATACAAGTAATCCACTCGAAGTAGTCATCCAAAGGATTCCAGCACGTTATATTTAATATTATATAGTACTCGTATTTTCATTCGATCGTGAAATGTTTTAACGTAGGTCACGGAATAAGAAAAAAAGAATCTCAAGACTCGTTAACCACGAGGAAGAGTTTTTGCCTTTACCTCTAATGTCACTCCACATATCAGACACCGATTAAACGTGCTGGAATTTCTTTTGCTATTACACTTTTCGCGAGACTATATCATACACACAAATGGTTTTATTCATGTTCTTACGGTCACAAAACGTCTTGAAATTAAATCAAACAGTCGGAACCATCTCACTGAACTAATCCCCTCGTCTGAACTGTTAAGACGATCGCCGATCATTTTAATTTTGTTCGCGTTCGCGAAATGAATCGTCTCATAAAGATCCGACGATCAGTTTATCTAAAAAAATTGCCTGACTAACCAACACATTTCGCTCGGACCTATCTCGGGTCGAGCTCGCCAGATAAATAACAAATAGTCGAGAACTATTTCTTTAAAATTGTTCTTTGAACTACTGTTTTTATGGCAAAAACAGTTCGCTCCGTGCTCATGTGCGTGAAACAATACGTATGCGCAGGTCCGTAGCAAGGAGGGGCGGCTAAAGGTGCCATTGCTTCGAGTGCAAAAATGGAAAATTTGAAATTTAATTGTTAAAAGTTATAACTTATTACTTATAAGTAAAAGTAATATTATGTATTTATATATTAACTTGTATAGCTTATAAATATAATTATGTTATACCTATGTACCTACTTATAATTATAATGTATATTTATATTTTAATAAGTTATTGATTTGAATAAAATTAAGAAACGCTTACATAGCTATAAAGAAAAATCATTATTTATATTGCGTTTATAAAAAAATATTTTTAAAAAATTAAAATACTTAAGGACACGTATTGAAGTTTCGTCCCGGGCGTAATATTTGGTTGCTACGACCCTGCGTACGCGTATCCAGTCGGAAGGATAAACGATGCGCGTGATGACGACGTAAAGTAAATGTTCAATTTACATGATGACCAACGTTCGATGAATAATGAAAACGCTTTGCGAACGTACTCGCATACTGCGCGCACACATCGCATACCCGCACACCTCGGCGACGGAGACAATGAGAATCGACTTCATTTGTTTCGAAATTTCGAGCGCGTGCGCGTTACACAACTATACGCAATTGTACGTGGGGACGTGCTGTTAATCTTAATGGCATAACCGGGCACGTATTATCATTATTTACGTATAAATATATACGTGTGTATGGCTTCAACGTACGCTTTTGTCAGGACATCGTGTCCGGTGTGTTATTACTGCCAATTAGCACATAGTGCAGATTACGCGTCTCCAACCCCTCGTACCGGCCGTCGGATCGTTAATAATTCGGTTTGGACAGGCTGTACGAGCGGTGTTCGCGATAATATTCGGACACGCACTCCACGTCAAGCGGCGCTATATCCTTTCCTCCCATCCACACCCACACAGATATTATCCTTTCTCATATCCTTTCGCTCTCTCTCAGCGCGTAGTTCTCTTACGAGTTTTGCGAATAAATCTTCGTCCCAGTTTTTCATCCGGTGGAAGCATACTGTTACTGGAATATTATTATTTAAGGTACGGGAATTCGTTTTTTTTTTTTTTTTTTCATATATATAATTTTTACCCCTTCGTTGATAATAATCGTTAGGAAAACAACAGCGGGATCGTTCGTACAGCTAATTTACCTCGGATCCACTTATTTAATTTTATGTGTGTTTTTAATGAAATAAAATTAGATACGGTAGGTAGTGAAGTTCGGAAAAATTATACGAATCACACAAGATCAACATTTGCACTATTCAAATGTAACTATAAACTATTGGTAATTATTATTTTTCACCAAACAAAATGCTTAGTAAATACCAAACGAGTAATTTGCTCAAAATGGAATATATACGTTATATTAAGCGGGTTGTCCCTTTTTTCTTTTTAGATTCATAAGAAACAAAAAGAAAATATTATACTTAAAAACTATGTTTCTAGTAAAATATATGAGATTAAATAAATATTTTATCTTAAAGACGACAAGTTTTATGTTATTCAGAACAAAATAAAAAAAAATATATTTGTATATACCAGAGGAATAAAATATATAGAACTAGTATTCTTGACCCTGATTTCAAAGTAATTTGTTCTAATGGGGTGTATGGGACAAATAAGTGTTACATTTGTAAATGTCTCAATAAAAATCATTGTTATTTTACTAACGAATGATTTTATTCTAATAGTGTTTACAAACCAATAGTAATATTACTTAATTTAGGCTGCCGGTAAATGTAATGTAGACAATATTGTTATTAGAAATATTCAGTTTCTATCGAAAACATATAAAATATTTATCGAGTTACAATAATCGTTCAATATATTTTATAGAAAATATTTTATATTTTTAGGCGATTATCTAAATTCTAATTTATAACAGCAGTATGTATTTAATAAAAATCTTCGAATTACTATGAAACATGAATAAAGATCTATTAGAACAACTAGCCTAAAACCTTTAAATTGTTAAAATATAAAAATAAATACATTATATTTAAGTTATTTAAAAAAAAACATGTAATGTTTTAAAGTTCATTTTTATTCCGTTAGTTTGCTTTTATGTATGAGTCAAAAAAAAATAAAAAAGTTTAAGATTGCGTTTCGGTACATTTAAATAATGTTTATACAATTTTTAAACATACATTTTGATAACATATTGGTTTTATGTGTGTACCACGCGTCGAGTATTTAGTATTAATACTGATAAATGAAATGTTATTAATTAACAATTACTATCAATGCAACAGCGTGTAAGTCGAAGGTTAGAGTGACATTGATACTTATGGTTTATGTAATTATTTGAAGGTAAAATAAGATTATAAAATAAATAAACATTTAATATTCTAGTACCTATATATATATATATATATATATATATTTATTTTTTTTTTGTAGTTAATTGGAACCCCAAGTAATTTGCTCGTAATATATGTATATAGTGTTCATCAAAAGTACAATGACTTTTATGTTTTTTATTGTTTGACCTTTATTTGATTAGATTAAAAATTATGCACGTACCACTGAGTAGAAGTGTTGGATAAAAGCTTCCCAAGGCTAATTGAATAGCGTTTCTCTCTAGTTCACATATTGCTGATATAACGAAACCTGAGAAGAAAAAAATTAGTCATACAATTTCCTAAGAACATTTCCAACTATGAGACCACTTACCGAAGCACATGCCACAGAGACCCTGCAAAATCGTAAGCGCAATCACTAAAGTAATATCTCCTTTGCATTCCACTCCGAAAACAAGAATCATGAATATGAGTACAAGTGCTGTTTGGCCGCACATGACTACGAATTGTGTGATGACGTGGGAGAACAATATTTCCAACGGGGTGACGCCTGCGAGGAAAAGGATATACAAAATTAATGTCATGCATTCGTGGTCAGTTTATAAATAGGATAATGTTAGCGTGTTTGACCATTTGTTGTGTCAAAACTACGGTTTATGGAGCTTCTGCATTAAATAGTGTTATACATTGGTAATCAATATACAAACAATGAATACAGTACGCATACAAAGTAAAACATATTTTTTCGAATTAGAAAATAACCTTTATTCCGTTTGACTTGGTTTTTTTATTTTTTTTTTTACTTTTTCAGGGATGGTAAGCACTTCAATATAGATATAGCTACTATACGAATGTAAATATGTGCGAGAACGTCTGAGTTATGTAAAACGAAAAAAAAAACGGTTTAGTATTCAAACGTCCTATGTAAATATCAATATTTACAGTAACTTTATGGCCACCGCAAGAATTCACGCCAAGATTAAAAGCAGTAAAACATAATATTTGGCCGTTTTATCGACTGTGCGGTGAACAGCTTAATATCTAAATATTCGTACAGCTTTCACCACTGCACAATAGAAGGGAATTATATGTGTGCGCCGCAAACGTGGTACATTTGCTTAGGAAACTCCGCAAACTGTAATGATATTCCATTTAGGTTGAGAATTATGATCATATTTACCGGCCACCCAACTTCTATCCAAAAGACCCTCGGTTCGTTCGATAATCAACGCCGAAGATGTGAGAGCGACGGCCAAGAAGAAAACGATGCTGTATAACGAAAACAAAATACGTGATTATTAACATTAAAAATACAAATGCTGTGTAACATTAACGGAAATGCAAATGAACGGTATAATGCTCACGTTAAAATAACTCCTGGCGCTACGAAATCCGTGAAACTGGGATCACTGCTACCGTATATGGGTTCTTTAAACTAAAACGAAACAACAAATACATTTGGAAATTATGTACATTTATACTCGAACACTGATTGAAGAATACAAAAAATTTACTTGGATCGGAATGTCGGCGAGTTTTGGATTCTGATTACAACTCTCCAAAAGACCTTGTCCAAAGTCTCTGTAAGACAATTGCAAGTCTCTGTTCAACATCAAACCGATTTGTTGGTCTGTGGAAATACGTACAATTTAATTAGTTTTCCAATCAAATTCACATATTTTTGTGTTTCAAAACTGATATTATAATTAAACGATATTTACTCGACATATCAAGCCACACCCGAACTTCGCTCTGGTCCAATGTTTCTTCATCAGATTCCCTGCCCAACGCCATTCGCGCGACAAGTGCGTCGGTAAAGTTTTCTGTGAAGTAGAGTGCTCCCCACGCGTCACCGATCTTGACGGCATCTATAGCCTTTTCGGGGGTATCATAATAGTCCTAAAAATCAGAGTTATTTATCTTTTATTCTGTGGCCAGACATTATTACGTATTCAACACTCACTAGGATTACAGTCTCTTTCGGTAGAGAATTTAAGTACCTACACGAAAACTTGCTTAGCGTACAGTTTTCGTAAATCGGACATTCCATTGTTGTCCAGTCCATTTCTTTGTTGACCACAGCCAAATGTAACCCTGTCGGATCTCTACCGATAGCCAAACAGAAGAGAATGACTTGCATCACAGGTAGCGCAAATATGAACAACATCACTCTGAAAGCATAGTAAATTATTTGTGAATAATTTATATGACAATCATTATTTGAATTGAAAAACACTTTTAACGATTCGTAGACAAAAATCGACGAGTGTTATTTATTCAGTGTACGCAATGATATGCAAGATTTTAAATCAGAAATATTGCAAATTGTTAATGGATTTCATCGAAACAAACTGGCAAAAAATTTTGAAATCTGAATTCATTATTACTTGATTAAAAGTATAAGAAATTTTAAATGTTTGTTTAGTATGTACCGTTAGATATTTATTTATTATTATTTTTTTTTAGTTCTGCAATCAAATATAACATAACGCTGAAATGCAACAGATAAACCTTCATTGAATGTATACGTCTATAGCTTACCCTACATTTCTCCACATTCTCAAAAAGTTCTTTTGCAATAGTGCCTTTGTCTTTCCTCGAGTTGTGATCTCACAACAACTAGAATCGTATTCTGGTTCCATCATTTGCATATCTGCTAGTTGAGCGTTTACGCCGTTCGTCTCTTGCGAGAGCACCTCCTTGGACTGATGGAAGTTTAAACCCACAACACCGCTCTCTTCGGTAACGTATACTGGTTCATCTTTTTTACCCCAATTTAACGTGGCCTAAAAATGACAAAAGAATTGAACCATAATTGGAATAACTAAAAAACTAATTGTAATACGGCTTCCTAGTTTAAATAATAAATATATATATATATATTACTCGTATTACTTACAATGTGTAATCATTTAGCACGTAAATTCAATACTCGTAGAAGTTATTCACAGAGTATTACGGTATTAATAATCAAAATAATTCCAAGCAACTAATTATAATATAAAAATTATCGAATGTGCAAATTTCAATCGAAATGAGTATAACATAAACGGCTGTTATAAAAAACGTTAAAATGACAAAATGATAATTATATTTAATTCATAAATTTATATTTAAAATAAACAAGTAATTCAGGAAACGATCAAGAATTGGAAGCGGTATACCGGTATACGTTTGACGAACCGAGTCATCACCATCAATCGTTCAGAAATCGCTTCCACATCATATCATCAGTAAATAAAAATAACATATAATGTAATAAGATAAATATAATCTGTAATAATTGAGGCAATAACGTAATTTCAAAAAATACGAGAAAATCAGTACAATATAATAATTCTTCTATGAACATTATATTTATAAAAGTATAGTTTAGCGTAAGGTGACCATATTCATGAAAAAAGAAAAACGGGACAAATATGTTCTCTAAAAAAATGACCACATTTTTTTTAACTTCTATATTATATGCACTAAAAATAATTTTTAATTAGTTTAATATTTTAATTAAACATTGATTTGCATTCTTTTTTTGCTGTGAGATTGAAAAAAATTACTTAAAATATTCTTTATTTTTATTGAGTTGATGTCAATTGTTCATAATTTTCTTCATTACATCCTTTGACATTATACTTTTTTGATGAATTGATTACTTTTAATAGTTTTGGTTATATTAACAAAAAATCATAAATATAATTACAGTAATATTTTTTTAAATTATTTTTAAGAATTATTATTGCTTTGACAGTTGGTACGAGAAAACGATTTTTTTCTTCCGTCCATAAAATATTTGTGACTGAAAATATTCTTTCTATTACTGCATTAGTTAATCTGCAAAGGTACAGTGAATATATATTTCCTTTTAGGCATTTTAAAAAAACAATAAAAGTAATAACACTAACGACTCATAACAATTTAAATAAAAGTAACTGATACACAGTGGCTTTAACATTAATAACACAAGATCGTTGCAATGTACACACGTTATTGCACAACTATGTTATGTTCGATTTTTTGGTTAATATACCTAATATATCTATTAAACCGAATATCGTTGATTATTAATAGTAATGTATATTGGTAAACTATTCGTATTTAATATAGATTTCGTTAGAAGTCTCGCACATGAGTTCATAGTATATAATATATACTACGAACTCATGTGCGAGATATATAATGTATATACTATGTATACGAGTATATACTATACTCACATATGACATGACATATGACATGTCTTATTTTTTTTTCTTTACTGTCAGCTTACAATTTTTATGAAAGTAACGGGATTAAAACGGGACTCTATTCTA